>NW_026014666.1:0-69119 GCF_020379485.1 Brassica napus
ACACAGGACATCGTTTGTGGGTGTCCACGTCAGCACACACAAACCCTCTATGGGTTGTCCGTCAGCACACATAGGACCCCTGTGTGTTCCGTCAGCACACACAGGAACGTTTTGTGGCTGGCCTTGTGTGTTCCGTGTTGTGTCCGTCAGCACACACAGGACGTCTGTGGCTGTCCATCAGTACCACATATCAGCACCGCTGGTCCCCTTGACTCAGCATGCTTGGCCCTTCCCCGTGGACTGTTCGTGGTGAAATTGGCCGACGTGGGCTGTCTGTTGGTACACAACAGGACGTCTGTGGGTGTCCGTCAGCCCCACACACAGGACGTCCGTTGTGGTCCGCCAGCCACACACAGGACGTCTGTGGCTGTCCGTTGTGTGTCTGTGTGTGTCCATCAGCACACAAGGACGTCTGTGGCTGTCCATCAGTACACATATCAGCAAGTTGGTCCTTGGACTCAGCACACTGACCCTTCCCGTGGACTGTTTGGGTGATTTTTGGCCTAAGTGGGCTGTCTGTTCAGTACACACAGAACGTCCGTTGGTGTCCGCCAGCACACACATAGGACGTCTGTAGCTGTCTGGGCTTGTCCATCAAGAAAACACAGGACGTCCGTGGCTGTCCGTGTTGTGTCCGTGTGTGTCCGTCAGCACACACAGGACGTCTGTGGGCTGTCCGTGTGTGTCCATATGTGTCCGTCAGCACACAAGGACGTCATGTGTGGCTTTTCCATCAGTACAACATATCAGCACGTTGGTCCTTGGACTCAGCACGCTGCCCTTCCCGTGGACTGTTTGGGTGATTTTGGTCCACGTGGGCTGTCTGTTTAGTACACACATGACGTCTGTGGGTGTCCGCCAGCACACAAAGGACGTTTGTGGCTGTCCGTGTGTGTCCATCAGCACACACAGGACGTTCGTGGTGGTCCATTAGTACACATATCAGCACGCTGATCCTTGGATTGCATGCTGGCCCTTCCCGTGGACTGTTCGGGTGATTTTTAAGCCCACGTGGGCTGTCTGTTCAGTACACAACAATGTCTGTGGGTGTCCGTCAGCACACACAGGACGTCCGTGTGTGTCCGTCACACTCACAGGACGTCTGTGGCTGTCCGGTGTGTCCATCAGCACACACATGACGTCTGTGGCTGTCCATCAGTACACATATCAGGACGTTGGTCCTTGGACTCAGCACGCTACCCTACCCGTGGACTGTTTGGGTAATTTTTGGAATTTTGGCCCAAGTGTCCGCCAGCACCACACAGGACGTCTGTGGCTGTCTGTGGCTGTCCATCAGCAGACACAGGATGTCTGTGGCTGTCCGTGTGTGTCCGTCAGCACACACATGATGTCTGTGGGTGTCCGCCAGCACACAAGGACGTCCCTGGCTGTCCGGCAGCACAGAGGACGTCTGTGGGTGTCCGTCAGCACACACAGACTTCTGTTGGTGTCCGTCAGCACACACAGGACGTCCGTGTGTGTGTTCGTCAGCACACACAGGACGTTTGTGGCTGGCCTTGTGTGTTCCGTGTGTGGCCGTCAGCACACTCAGGACATCTGTGGCTGTCCATACAGTACACGTATCAGCACGCTGGTCCTTGGACTCAGCACGCTGGCCCTTCCTGTGGACTATTCGGGTGAAATTGGCCAACGTGGGCTGTCTGTTGAGTACACACAGGACGTCTGTGTGTGTCCATCAGCACACACAGGACGTCCGTGTGTGTCCGTCAGTACACATATCAACACGTTGGTCCTTGGACTCAGCACACTGACCCTTCCCGTGGACTGTTTGGGAGATTTTTGGCCTAAGTGGGCTGTCTGTTCAGTACACACACAGAACGTCTGTTGTGTCCGCCAGCACCCATAGGACGTCTGTGGCTGTCTGTGGCTGTCCATCAGCAGACCAGGACGTCCGTGGCTGTCCGTGTGGGTCCGTGTGTGTCCGTCAGCACACACAGGACGTCCGTGGCTGTCCGTGTGTGTCTGTATGTGTCCGCCAGCACGCACAGGACGTTCGAGGCTGTCCATCAGTACACATATCAGCACACTGGTCCTTGGACTCAGCATGTGGGCCCTTCCCGTGATTTGTTCGGGTGATTTTAGCCCACGTGGGCTGTCTGTTCATGTTGCAGGCTGGAAGCTGGGTCGATGAGATGGATGGTCGATGGGTTGATCTTATCGGTAAGGATGAAGACCGGATGGAAAGATGGTGAAGATGGACGACTTGCTGTTCCTTTTAATCCAATCTAACCTGGAAACAATGAAGAACAATGGGTTTATGAATAATTAAAATAAGAACAGAAACTGAAAACATAAAGGGATGGAAAGATTGATGAATAGTTTGTTTGAAGATGGAAGATGGATAGATGATGTTGGATAGAAGATGATTGACTCTCTCAATCCGTGGGTTGATTGATTGACTCTCTCAATCTGGAATAACACTGGCTGTTGAATCACTCAAACAACCTATGCTAGACGAATCAATAGAACACAAGATCACTCACACTCAAGTATCCTAAAGACAGATTTCTAATCAAGACTCTCTTTGACAAAAATAAACAAACTAAATATTATTTCTTAAGGATTGAAAGGTGAATCTAAAGTATACAAATGGGTCTGCTTATATAGAGCATGACCTCAGACAAAGACCAAACGGTCACAAAAAGAAAGGAAAACAAAACTAAACAAGAACCGATAAACTACTAGCCGTTAGGAGAATTCTTGTTTCCAATGGCTTTCTTCAAGGGATTTGATTCTGGTTTTGTATCTGGACGGTTTGAGGCTGTAAGTGAGCTTCTTGGGAACTTCTTTACTGAAGAAATATGTATAGAAGTCGTGCCAATCTTGATGGTAAAAGAGCTGTTAAGAATTGAAGGCTTTTGACTCCAAAAAATGGCAAGTATGGTCTTGTTTGATTCTGAATAATCTGATGGATGTTGGTGCACTGTAAGAACGTCTCTGACTCTCCGGACGTTTGGATTGTCTCCTGAATGGTTAGATGTCCTCTCCTGGTCGCCAATGGCTGGTTTGCAATTGATTGAACCGGTCAGCTTCCAAATAAGGCAAGTGCAGAACTGGTTGTGTCCGGTTTTCAGAAATTGATCATAACTCCATATTTCCGTGGACTTTTTCTTCCCATTCTTGGCTTGTTGGAAAGCTAAGAGATCCTTCTTGAAGTCCAAGCTTTGGTTTGGGTCGGAACGCTTCTTTGTTGGGCTTGAAACCACTTCTAAACTCGGATACTCGCAGATGGACGGGATGGAGAACCTCCGTTTGTAAAATTCATATCTTCCTTGTCCGAGTATCTTTGATGATGATTCCAATTGGGATTGACTCCTTGTTGAGCGTAGAGTGCAGGAAATTTAGTTTTATGGACAATGTCTTCCTGGTTGGTGAGATACCGCGTTTTTGATTGAACACATATCCTGGTGAGTCTTTGGATTAGCTGTTTGGTGCAACTGGTTGGCTTCTGGTTCAGGTACTGATTTGATGACCGCATCATACCCTCTCCCTTGAAAAAGTTTCGACCTCGAAACTGGATAATCTGCACCAAGATAGAGCAAGTTAGGTTTCATCCTCTTTTTGAGATTCTAGGACCTTACCTTGGTATTTGATGGGTTTAATCTTTGATGGCACATCTGGTGGCTCTTCTTTGAGTAGGAACGACAAGGCTACTCCTCTGTTTTGGTCTGGAACTCTGCTGGGTGTGTCTTATCTTCTGGAACGTCTAGGATCAAGAGGTTGCTGATGACAACTTCTTTATTTCTTTTGGCATGTAAACACTTTGTGATCTCCTTGCGTTGATCATCAATGTGATGCTTAGCCTCTGCCCCTGAAATAAATTCAACACTTTTGGCAGAAAACAAGTGGATTTATATCTGGGTTTGAAATTTATAAATAAGACAAGTAAAGTTCAGATTTACCCAAATGGTTTTAGCTAGTTGAAGGATGTTTTGCTCTTTGGCAGCTTGTTTGCTTTTGATGCTTCTTACGTCTCCTTCAACGTTTTGTGGACAAGTCAGGTGCTGTCCCTGGTTCTCTTCCATCCTTTTACCATGGCTTGGTCGTCCATCACCTTGTCTTATCCCTGGATCAAAACTCTTTGGCAAAGACAAGTGCATAAATCTAGAATTTGAAAGTTTTAATGGAACAAGACTATCAGTTCTTTATTTAAATCAAGTGATGTACCTATATCAGAACTGGTGTCCTTTGTCTTTTTGGGCCGTGCACTTCTTCTGAGTTCCTAAACCTGTCTCAAAATCCTTTGGGAAAGACAAGTGCATCAATGTTGTCAAGGAGTAAAAAGAACACACTGATCTAAAGTAAAACTTACTTTGAGTTTTGGTTCTAGAAAAATCAATGGTTCTGGTTTTATCTTCCAATTGTGGAGTGGCTCAGGGATGATCTCATGAACTTGGACTTCTCTTGGAGTGGCCTCAGAAACTCTGGTACATTCAGTCGTGGCCTCACTTTCTTGTGGTTCACTCTTTCTTGTATAACTTTGGCTTGGATTCTGCCTCCATTTGTTGGAAATATTATCCCATTACTCTTTGGATCCTATGTTCCAAACTTGGGCTTCCTGTACCATGAACACACAAATTAGCTTTACTAATTATATCTTGATGTTGGATCATACCTGGTGTAGTGCTGGTCGGATTGGGCAGTATGGATGCCTCGGAATTGATCTCCTTAAGGAACATGTGTTTCCTTATGTCTTGAGCTTTGTCCTGGTCCATCTCAATAATTTCTCCTGGTGGTTCTTCTTCAATGGACTCATGCTCCTTAGGACCTGTATTAACACTTTTTTGGCATAGACAAGTGCATTATACAAGCATTGGAAACCACAATCAGACTGAATTAAACTATCACTTATTTTTGATATTTCAGTTTCTCTCCTAGTGATATTTCTTTCAATTTCTTAGATGGACAAACAGCAGCAAAGTGTCCACGTCTATGACATCTATAACATGTCTGATCTTTTAAATTTTTAGAGTTAGAGGACTTACTTGGCTTCTTATGTTCTCTTGTTGGTTGGAAGTTTCTTTGGTCCTTTGACATACTTCTTGTATCCCTTGTGATTCCATCAAAGTGTAGGGATTGGTCTCTCTTGAAACTTCTCTGTTTGGGACAACAACCTCATAGCTCCTTTGTGAAGTGTAGGGACACTTGATGTCACCTTCTTGGGCTTAAGGCCGTGAGCACTCATAGGCATAGAAGCAGACTCTGGTTTTAAGCTAGACACCTCTTTCCTTGATGTTGCTTGGTGATGGTGCTTTGATGTGGTGCTTGTCCAGCCTTGATACTTCTTGGCTGGAGAAAGTTTCTCAACCTCCTCTGCCTTCTTTGAAGTGGACAATGACTTCCTTGGATCAGGACAGTGGGCGTGACTCTTATCAGCAGCTGGTCTTGCCTTTGGTGTTGACATTGAACTCCACCGATTTCTTGGTACATAGGCCTTGTGAGAACTTTGTTGCTGGCCCTGAGCTTCATTACAAACTCCTTATACATGCGTGCCTTAAGATCTCCCCAATTGAGTACTGGATTAGAGTAGTAGGTCTGGGCATCTTCTTGTTCCCACCAAGTGTAAGCTTTTCCAATAAGCATATCAAGGGCATATGATAGCTTATCTTCCTTTGGGATGTTCTTTGCTCGCAGCCACTGCTTCATATCATCCTCCCATCTTAAATAGACTCCAGGGTCCATGCTAGAACCTGAAAAGACTAGATAATCAGGTGTGTTCCCACGTTCTGTTCTGGATTGCTTCTTTGTGGCAGCTGGTGTTGATTGTGCTTTTCTAGCTGTGGTGGATTTGGATCGGCCTGGTACTTTGTATGGAGTAACTCCATAGCTGGCTTGCGTCAGTGATTTCTGAGAGGATTGCAAGCTGGGTAGGATGTGGATCACATTCATCTTCCTCTCCCATACTGATTCAGAATCAGTGTCAATGCTCCATGATTTGTTTTTCTCGGCAACCTCCTTTCTTGTAAAATCTTGTGTTGCCTTGAGAGTGGTCTGGTGGTTTAGGTTCAGGACTTTCTTCACCAGGGTCGTCTCCATACTCTGAACTAGAGTATTCATCAGCAGAACACGATCTTTCACAGCCATCCTCCTTACTGGACCATGCTTGGTCGGTTTCGTCGATATCGGAACATTGGCTTGAATCAAAAGAGTCTTCTTCTTCTGAGTAATACTCCATGGCGTCTCTTCTGTCTTTTCTTAATGTTTACCTTGCACAAACAGATAAAAGAACAATCAATTTGTGGCTAGACAAACAAAGGAAGAATAATGAGCAAAATGGAAACTTATTAATTTTTTTTTTTTTTTTTTTTGAAAAGTTTGAAAACAAGAATGGAAAATTCCTTCTTTTTTTTTTTTTTTAATATATATCAGAAGCAGCACGAAATATATTTAAAATAAACAAAGAACAAGTTTTTATTTTGGTTTTCAGATTAATGGAAACACAGAACACTTTTTTTTTTAATGCAAATAAATCGAAAAAGGAAACTAGGAAATGAACTAATGAAAAAAAGACTAAATGGTTTTTTTTATATATATATATTTAAATGCACAATATAACTACTATATGGTATGCACGAAATGGGCATGAAACAATATATGAGATTTTTTTTTTTTTTAAATTTAAATGATGCAACATAAATGAGAAAAATTCAAAATGAGAGATTTTATGGTATGCAAAATTAAATATGGAAGGGGAGCTGGGGGAAATGAATGCAAACAACTAACTAATATGTTAAAGGAATTTCGTGGATCAAACTAACAAAACTCTTTCTCTTTTTTTAATTTTCTTTTCTCAAGAACACAAAATGCAGAAATTCAAACTTGAAGCAAATAACAATTTTTATGGTTTTTTTTTTTTTTATAAATGAAAACTAGCAAGGAATGAAAAGAACAAGTATAGATATGGATTGATATCACCTCACCTGATATAGGAGCTTTATGCTCTGATACCAAATGTTGCAGGCTGGGAAGCTGGGTCGATGAGATGGATGGTCGATGGGTTGATCTTATCGGTAAGGATGAAGACCGGATGGAAAGATGGTGAAGATGGACGACTTGCTGTTCCTTTTAATCCAATCTAACCTGGAAACAATGAAGAACAATGGGTTTATGAATAATTAAAATAAGAACAGAAACTGAAAAGATAAAGGGATGGAAAGATTGATGAATAGTTGTTTGAAGATGGAAGACGGATAGATGATGTTGGATAGAAGATGATTGACTCTCTCAATCCGTGGGTTTGATTGACTCTCTCAATCTGGAATAACACTGGCTGTTGAATCACTCAAACAACCTATGCTAGAGGAATCAATAGAACACAAGAATCACTCAAGTATCCTAAAGACAGATTTTCTATTCAAAGACTCTCTTTGATAAAAATAAACAACTGAATATTATTTCTTAAGGATTGAAAGGTGAATCTAAAGTATACAAATGGGTCTGCTTATATAGAGAATGACCTCAGACAAAGACCAAACGGTCACAAAAAGAAAGGAAACAAAAACTAAACAAGGAAAACCGATAAACTAGCCGTTAGGAGAATTTCTTGGTTCCAATGGCTTTCTTCAAGGGATTTGATTCTGGTTTTGTATCTGGACGGTTTGAGGCTGTAAGTGAGCTTCTTGGGAACTTCTTTACTGAAGAAATATGTATAGAAGTCGTGCCAATCTTGATGGTAAAAGAGCTGTTGAGAATTGATGGCTTTTGACTCCAAAAATGGCAAGTATGGTCTTGTTTGATTCTGCATAATCTGATGGATGTTGGTGCATTGTAAGAACGTCTCTGACTCTCCTGGACGTTTGGATTGGTCTCCTGAATGGTTAGATGTCTCTCCTGGTCGCCAATGTCTGGTTTGCAATTGATTGAACCGGTCAGCTTCCAAATAAGGCAAGTGCAGAACTGGTTTGTCCGGTTTTGAGAAATTGATCATAACTCCATATTTCCGTGGACTTTTCTTCCCATTCTTGGCTTGTTGGAAAGCTAAGAGATCCTTCTTGAAGTCCAAGCTTTGGTTTGGGTCGGAACGCTTCTTTGTTGGGCTTGAAACAACTTCTAAACTCGGATACTCGCAGATGGACGGGATGGAGAACCTCCGGTTTGTAAAATTCATATCTTCCTTGTCCGAGTATCTTTGATGATGATTCCAATTGGGATTGACTCCTTGTTGAGCGTAGAGTGCAGGAAATTTAGTTTTCATGGACAATGTTTTCCTGGTTGGTGAGATACGCCGTTTTGATTGAACACATATCCTGGTGAGTCTTTGGATTAGCTGTTTGGTGCAACTGGTTGGCTTCTGGTTCAGGTACTGATTTGATGACCGCATCAGTTCAGTACACACACGACGTTTGTCGGTGTCAGTCAGCACACACAGGATGTCTGTGGCTGTCCGTGTGTGTCCATCAGCACACACAAGACGTCTGTGGCTGTCCATCAGTACACATATCAGGACGTTGGTCCTTGGACTCAGCACGCTAACCCTTCCCGTGGACTGTTTGGGTAATTTTGGCCCAAGTGTCTGCCACCACACACAGGACGTCTGTGGCTGTCTGTGGCTGTCCATCAGCAGACACAGGACGTCTGTGGCTGTCCGTGTGTGTCGGTCAGCACACACATGACGTCCGTGGGTGTCCGGCAGCACACACATGACGTTTGTGACTGTCCGTGGCTGTCCGGCAGCACACACAGGACGTCTGTGGGTGTCCGTCAGCACACATAGGACGTGTGTGGGTGTCCGTCAGCACACACAGGACGTCCGTGTGTGTTTGTCAGCACACACAGGACGTTCGTGGCTGGCCTTGTGTGTCCGTGTGTGTCCGTCAGCACACATAGGACGTCTGTGGCTGTCCATCAGTACACATATCAGCACGCTGGTCCTTGGACTCAGCACGCTGGCCCTTCCCGTGGACTGTTCGGGTGAAATTGGCCGACGTGGGCTGTCTGTTGAGTACACACAGGACGTCTGTGGGTGTCCGTTAGCACACACAGGACGTCCGTGTGTGTCCGCAGCACACACAGGACGTCTGTGGCTGTCCGTGTGTGTCTGTGTGTGTCCATCAGCACACACAGGACGTCTGTGGCTGTCCATCAGTACACATATCAGCACGTTGGTCCTTGGACTCAGCACACTGACCCTTCCAGTGGACTGTTTGGGTGATTTTGGCCTAAGTGGGCTGTCTGTTCAGTACACACAGAACGTCCGTTGGTGTCCGCCAGCACACACAGGACGTCTGTGGCTGTCCGTGGCTGTCCATCAGAAGACACATGACGACCGTGGCTGTCCGTGTGTGTCCGTGTGTGTCCGTCAGCACGCACAGGACGTCTGTGGCTGTCCGTGTGTGTCCGTATGTGTCCGTCAGCACACAAAGGACGTTAGTGGCTTTCCATCAGTACACATATCAGCACGTTGGTCCTTGGACTCAGCACGCTGCCCTTCCCGTGGACTGTTTGGGTGATTTTGGTCCACGTAGGCTGTCTGTTTAGTACACACAGGACGTCTGTGGGTGTCCGCCAGCACACAAAGGACGTTTGTGGCTGTCCGTGTGTGTCCATCAGCACACACAGGACGTTCGTGGCTATCCATTAGTACACATATCAACACGCTGATCCTTGGATTAAGCATGCTGGCTCTTCCCGTGGACTGTTCGGGTGATTTTAGCCCACGTGGGCTGTGTGTTCAGTACACAAACAACGTCTGTGGGTGTCTGTCAGCACACACAGGACGTCCGTGTGTGTCCGTCAGCACACAGAGGACGTCTGTGGCTGTCCGTGTGTGTCCATCAGCACGCACAGGGAGTCCGTGGCTGTCCATCAGTACACATATCAGGACGTTGGTCCTTGGACTCAGCAAGCTAACCCTTCCCGTGGACTGTTTGGGTAATTTTGGCCCAAGTGTCCGCCAGCACACACAGGACGTCTGTGGCTGTCTGTGGCTGTCCATCAGCAGACACAGGACGTCTGTGGCTGTCCGTGTGTGTCCGTCAGCACACACATGATGTCTGTGGGTGTCCGCCCACACACAGGATGTCTGTGGCTGTCCGTGTGTGTCTGTGTGTGTCCATCAGCACACACAGGACGTCTGTGGCTGTCCATCAGTACACATATCAGCACGTTGGTCCTTGGACTCAGCACACTGACCCTTCCCGTGGACTGTTTGGGTGATTTTGGCCTAAGTGGGCTGTCTGTTCAGTACACACAGAACGTCCGTTGGTGTCCGCCAGCACACACAGGACGTCTGTGGCTGTCCGTGGCTGTCCATCAGAAGACACAGGACGTCCGTGGCTGTCCGTGTGTGTCCGTGTGTGTCCGTCAGCACACACAGGATGTCTGTGGCTGTCCGTGTATGTCCGTATGTGTCTATCAGCACACAAAGGACGTCTGTGGCTTTTCATCAGTACACATATCAGCATGTTGGTCCTTGGACTCAGCACGCTGCCCTTCCCGTGGACTGTTTGGGTGATTTTGGTCCACGTGGGCTGTCTGTTTAGTACACACAGGACGTCTGTGGGTGTCCGCCAGCACACAAAAGACGTTTGTGGCTGTCCGTGTGTGTCCATCAGCACACACAGGACGTTCGTGGCTGTCCATTAGTACACATATCAGCATGCTGATCCTTGGATTAAGCATGCTGGCTCTTCCCGTGGACTGTTCGGGCGATTTTAGCCCACGTGGGCTGTCTGTTCAGTACACAAACAACGTCTGTGGGTGTCCGTCAGCACACACAGGACGTCCGTGGCTGTCTGTGGCTGTCCATCAACCGACACAGGACGTCTGTGGCTGTCCGAGTGTGTCAGTCAGCACACACATGACGTCTGTGGGTGTCCGCCAGCACACACAGGACGTCTGTGGCTGTTCGTGGCTGTCCGACAGCACACACAGGACGTCTGTGGGTGTCCGTCAGCACACACAGGACCTCTGTGGGTGTCCGTCAGCACACTCAGAACGTCCGTGTGTATTCGTCAGCACACACAGGACGTTCGTGGCTGGCCTTGTGTGTCCGTGTGTGTCCGTCAGCACACACAGGACGTCTGTGGCTGTCCATCAGTACACATATCAGCACGCTGGTCCTTGGACTCAGCACGCTGGCCCTTCCCGTGGACTGTTCGGGTGAAATTGGCCGACGTGGGCTGTCTGTTGAGTATACACAGGACGTCTGTGGGTTCCGTCAGCACACACAGGACGTCCGTGTGTGTCCGTCAGCACACACAGGACGTCCGTGGCTGTCCGTGTGTGTCTGTGTGTCCATCAGCACACACAGGACGTCTGTGGCTGTCCATCAGTACACATATCAGCACGTTGGTCCTTGGACTCAGCACACTGACCCTTCCCGTGGACTGTTTGGGAGATTTTGGCCTAAGTGGGCTGTCTGTTCAGTACACAGAGAACGTCCGTTGGTGTCCGCCAGCACACATAGGACGTCTGTGGCTGTCTGTGGCTGTCCATCATCAGACACAGGACGTCCGTGGCTGTCCGTGTGGGTCCGTGTGTGTCCGTCAGCACACACAGGACGTCCGTGGCTGTCCGTGTGTGTCTGTATGTGTCTGCCAGCACGCACAAGACGTTCGAGGCTGTCCATCAGTACACATATCAGCACACTGGTCCTTGGACTCAGCATGCTGGCCCTTCCCGTGGATTTGTTCGGGTGATTTTAGCCCACGTGGGCTGTCTGTTCAATACACACACGACGTTTGTCGGTGTCAGTCAGCACACACAGGATGTCTGTGGCTGTCCGTGTGTGTCCATCAGCACATACAAGACGTCCGTGGCTGTCCATCAGTACACATATCAGGACGTTGGTTCTTGGACTCAGCACGCTAACCCTTCCCGTGGACTATTTGGGTAATTTTGGCCCAAGTGTCCGCCACCACACACAGGACGTCTGTGGCTGTCTGTGGCTGTCCATCAGAAGACACAAGATGTCTGTGGCTGTCCGTGTGTGTCGGTCAGCACACACATGACGTCCATGGGTGTCCGGCAGCACACACAGGACGTTTGTGACTGTCCGTGGCTGTCCGGCAGCACGCACAGGACGTCTGTGGGTGTCCGTCAGCACACATAGGACGTGTGTGGGTGTCCGTCAGCACACAGGACGTCCGTGTGTGTTTGTCAGCACACACGGGACGTTCGTGGCTGGCCTTGTGTGTCCGTGTGTGTCCGTCAGCACACACAGGACGTCTGTGGCTGTCCATCAATACACATATCAGCACGCTGGTCCTTGGACTCAGCACGCTGGCCCTTCCCGTGGACTGTTCGGGTAAAATTGGCCGACGTGGGCTGTCTGTTGAGTACACACAGGACGTCTGTGGGTGTCTGTCAGCACACACAGGACGTCCATGTGTGTCCGCCAGCACACACAGGACGTCTGTGGCTGTCCGTGGCTGTCCATCAGAAGACACATGACGTCCGTGGCTGTCCGTGTGTGTCCGTGTGTGTCCGTCAGTACACACAGGACGTCGGTGGCTGTCCGTGTGTGTCCGTATGTGTCCGTCAGCACACAAAGGACGTCAGTGGCTTTCCATCAGTACACATATCAGCACGTTGGTCCTTGGACTCAGCACGCTGCCCTTCCTGTGGAGTGTTTGGGTGATTTTGGTCCACGTAGGCTGTCTGTTTTGTACACACACAGGACGTCTGTGGGTGTCCGCCAGCACACAAAGGACGTTTGTAGCTGTCCGTGTGTGTCCATCAGCACACACAGGACGTTCGTGGCTGTCCATTAGTACACATATCAGCACGCTGATCCTTGGATTAAGCATGCTGGCCCTTCCCGTGGACTGTTCGGGTGATTTTAGCCCACGTGGGCTGTCTGTTCAGTACACAAACAACGTATGTGGGTGTCCGTCAGCACACACAGGACGTCCGTGTGTGTCCGTCAGCACACACAGGACGTCTGTGGCTGTCCGTGTGTGTCCATCAGCACACACAGGACGTCCGTGGCTGTCCATCAGTACACATATCAGGACGTTGGTCCATGGACTCAGCACGCTAACCCTTCCTGTGGACTGTTAGGGTAATTTTGGCCCAAGTGTCCGCCAGCACACACAGGACGTCTGTGGCTGTCTGTTCAGTACACAAACAACGCCTGTGGGTGTCCGTCAGCACACAGAGGACGTCCGTGGCTGTCTGTGGCTGTCCATCAACAGACACAGGACGTCTGTGGCTGTCTGTGTGTGTCGGTCAGCACACACATGACGTCCGTGGGTGTCCGCCAGCACACACAGAACGTCCGTGGCTGTCCGTGGCTGTCCGACAGCACACACAGGACGTCTGTGGGTGTCCGTCAGCACAAACAGGACCTCTGTGGGTGTCCGTCAGCACACACAGGACGTCCGTGTGTATTCGTCAGCACACACAGGACGTTCGTGGCTGGCCTTTTGTGTCCGTGTGTGTCCGTCAGCACACACAGGACGTCTGTGGCTGTCCATCAGTACACATATCAGCACGCTGGTCCTTGGACTCAGCACGCTGGCCCTTCCCGTGGACTGTTCGGGTAAAATTGGCCGACGTGGGCTGTCTGTTGAGTACACACAGGATGTCTGTGGGTGTCCGTCAGCACACACAGGACGTCCATGTGTGTCTGCCAGCACACACAGGACGTCTGTGGCTGTCCGTGGCTGTCCATCAGAAGACACATGACGTCCGTGGCTGTCCGTGTGTGTCCGTGTGTCTCCGTCAGCACACACAGGACGTCGGTGGCTGTCCGTGTGTGTCCATATGTGTCCGTCAGCACACACAGGACGTCTGTGGCTGTCCATCAGTACACATATCAGCACGTTGGTCCTTGGACTCAGCACACTGACCCTTCCCGTGGACTGTTTGGGAGATTTTGGCCTAAGTGGGCTGTCTGTTCAGTACACAGAGAACGTCCGTTGGTGTCCGCCAGCACACATAGGACGTCTGTGGCTGTCTGTGGCTGTCCATCATCAGACACAGGACGTCCGTGGCTGTCCGTGTGGGTCCGTGTGTGTCTGTCAGCACACACAGGACGTCCGTGGCTGTCCGTGTGTGTCTGTATGTGTCTGCCAGCACGCACAAGACGTTCGAGGCTGTCCATCAGTACACATATCAGCACACTGGTCCTTGGACTCAGCATGCTGGCCCTTCCCGTGGATTTGTTCGGGTGATTTTAGCCCACGTGGGCTGTCTGTTCAATACACACACGACGTTTGTCGGTGTCAGTCAGCACACACAGGATGTCTGTGGCTGTCCGTGTGTGTCCATCAGCACACACAAGACGTCCGTGGCTGTCCATCAGTACACATATCAGGACGTTGGTTCTTGGACTCAGCACGCTAACCCTTCCCGTGGACTATTTGGGTAATTTTGGCCCAAGTGTCCGCCACCACACACAGGACGTCTGTGGCTGTCTGTGGCTGTCCATCAAAAGACACAAGATGTCTGTGGCTGTCCGTGTGTGTCGGTCAGCACACACATGACGTCCATGGGTGTCCGGCAGCACACACAGGACGTTTGTGACTGTCCGTGGCTGTCCGGCAGCACGCACAGGACGTCTGTGGGTGTCCGTCAGCACACATAGGACGTGTGTGGGTGTCCGTCAGCACACACAGGACGTCCGTGTGTGTTTGTCAGCACACACAGGACGTTCGTGGCTGGCCTTGTGTGTCCGTGTGTGTCCGTCAGCACACACAGGACGTCTGTGGCTGTCCATCAATACACATATCAGCACGCTGGTCCTTGGACTCAGCACGCTGGCCCTTCCCGTGGACTGTTCGGGTAAAATTGGCCGACGTGGGCTGTCTGTTGAGTACACACAGGACGTCTGTGGGTGTCCGTCAGCACACACAGGACGTCCATGTGTGTCCGCCAGCACACACAGGACGTCTGTGGCTGTCCGTGGCTGTCCATCAGAAGACACATGACGTCCGTGGCTGTCCGTGTGTGTCCGTGTGTGTCCGTCAGTACACACAGGACGTCGGTGGCTCTCCGTGTGTGTCCGTATGTGTCCGTCAGCACACAAAGGACGTCAGTGGCTTTCCATCAGTACACATATCAGCACGTTGGTCCTTGGACTCAGCACGCTGCCCTTCCTGTGGAGTGTTTGGGTGATTTTGGTCCACGTAGGCTGTCTGTTTTGTACACACAGGACGTCTGTGGGTGTCCGCCAGCACACAAAGGACGTTTGTAGCTGTCCGTGTGTGTCCATCAGCACACACAGGACGTTCGTGGCTGTCCATTAGTACACATATCAGCACGCTGATCCTTGGATTAAGCATGCTGGCCCTTCCCGTGGACTGTTCGGGTGATTTTAGCCCACGTGGGCTGTCTGTTCCGTACACAACAACGTATGTGGGTGTCCGTCAGCACACACAGGACGTCCGTGTGTGTCCGTCAGCACACACAGGACGTCTGTGGCTGTCCGTGTGTGTCCATCAGCACACACAGGACGTCCGTGGCTGTCCATCAGTACACATATCAGGACGTTGGTCCTTGGACTCAGCACGCTAACCCTTCCTGTGGACTGTTAGGGTAATTTTGGCCCAAGTGTCCGCCAGCACACACAGGACGTCTGTGGCTGTCTGTTCAGTACACAAACAACGCCTGTGGGTGTCCGTCAGCACACAGAGGACGTCCGTGGCTGTCTGTGGCTGTCCATCACAGACACAGGACGTCTGTGGCTGTCTGTGTGTGTCGGTCAGCACACACATGACGTCCGTGGGTGTCCGCCAGCACACACAGAACGTCCGTGGCTGTCCGTGGCTGTCCGACAGCACACACAGGACGTCTGTGGGTGTCCGTCAGCACAAACAGGACCTCTGTGGGTGTCCGTCAGCACACACAGGACGTCCGTGTGTATTCGTCAGCACACACAGGACGTTCGTGGCTGGCCTTGTGTGTCCGTGTGTGTCCGTCAGCACACACAGGACGTCTGTGGCTGTCCATCAGTACACATATCAGCACGCTGGTCCTTGGACTCAGCACGCTGGCCCTTCCCGTGGACTGTTCGGGTAAAATTGGCCGACGTGGGCTGTCTGTTGAGTACACACAGGACGTCTGTGGGTGTCCGTCAGCACACACAGGACGTCCATGTGTGTCCGCCAGCACACACAGGACGTCTGTGGCTGTCCGTGGCTGTCCATCAGAAGACACATGACGTCCGTGGCTGTCCGTGTGTGTCCGTGTTCTCCGTCAGCACACACAGGACGTCGGTGGCTGTCCGTGTGTGTCCATATGTGTCCGTCAGCACACACAGGACGTCTGTGGCTGTCCATCAGTACACATATCAGCACGTTGGTCCTTGGTGTCATGTCCCTGATTCTAGATAGAGCCTTCGGGCACAGCCATGGTACGGGGAGACGTGCTAGTCAGGTCGTAAGACCTAAAGACAAGCGTATCATGGCTGGAATGGATGGTTAAGTGCATCAGTATGCTGAGACTTGACCAGAATCGGATGGAGACAAGGAAATAAGAGCTGGATGAGTTCTAAGGCAGCTGGACGATGATGGGAAGCAGCTCAGTCAGCTAGGACAAGCTTAGTGTAGCTCACACTAGCTTGGGTCAGCTCCAGTAGCTGGATCACTAGCTCCCTCAGCTGGGGAAGCTGGCACTCAGCTCAACTCAGCTGGGTGGAGTGTTATGGTCCGGGCCAGTGTTGCCGGTCCATGGGCGGTCAAGGGTCCGGCTGGGTGGTGGCTGAACCACTAAGGGCCTATGGGTCTTTATTGGGTCCGTGGGTCTTGGTGGATGTACTTGGGATGCAGATTGAGGCATTGGGCCTATTTCCAGACAGCCCACACGCCAAAGGGAGCAGTTGGACGGTTGATGGGCGAAAAGGTGGGAATTGGGCAGTTTGTGTCTTTTCCCTTCCAACCGGTTGCAACTGTCCGCCCAGGCAGTTATTGGCCGACCTTTCTCTATAAATACAGACACTTGGGTGTCGAAAATGGCATCAAATTCCTTAGGGAAAACTCTGCCAAAATCGTGACAGAAAGAAAGAGAGAAAGAGAGAAGAAGGCCGGCCAAACCGAGACTGTGGGTGGTGGTGATCGGACTCCGACCAGAAGTTGGTCTGTGGGAAGAGAGCATTTGGTGATGGCAACCAGAGGCAAGGAGAAGGATCTGGAGAAGGGCTTGAGCACTCCTGAGCGCACGCCCAAGGTGAGTGGGATGGACCGAACCATCCTACCATGGCCGCGGTGGAATTCCGTGTAGGCTGTGGTCGGATTGGTTGGACCAGACCCATCTCTTCCTTTTCCCTTACTATTCTACTTCATCTCTTCTATGTTCTGAATGTGTTGGATGATTCAGACACGTTCTGACTGAGCCATGGTCTTGGTCGGTACCCAGAAACCCTCCATGGCCTTGGTTGGGCTGGTGTGTTGAGATCTCATAGTTCCTGAAGGGATTATTGGGATCCGACCATGGATTGTTCTTAGTGATGATTTATCATGAATTATCATGGTTTCTAATTGGATTTATCAGTCCGATTTGATGGTGGTCAGTTATGGCCGGTTTAGTGGAATTTGGCCGAGTTCTAGGTGAAGGAGGCCGGTTCTGTCTAATCTGATTGTGGATTCTTCTTAGTTGGGAATTATCAGTAATTGTCATGAATTTTATTTAGTTTTTGGAGATGTATTAAAAATGGCCAGAAATGGGATTTAGCCTTGGTCGTTTGTGGTTCAGTGTGATTGATGGGTTAGATCACATTGGATCAGTCTGGCCGTGTGTTAAATGGTTGTTTGGGATGTCTTAGTTGATGTCCTGAGTATGGCCGAGTGCTTTGTTGACTGATCGGTTAGCTTAGAGAACTTAGTTTAAGGGAACCAAACCATGCAATGTTAGATGAGCTTACTAGGGTATCGGTTTGTTATGTACTTATGTTGTTGTGTTGTGTGTGTGTTGTGGTTTCAGGATCGGACCAGGACCGTGGCAAGGCCAAGGAACCGTGAGGACTTAGCTGTGGATGGATGTGTGGGTTATGGGATAGTATTGTATTATGACTTATGACTTAGCCTATTGTGCAACTGACTGATTGTATGGATCACATGTTTATATTTATACAATGAATGTTTTCTCTTGTCTATCTGGTCGTGCATTGATTGAATGAACCTCAAGATTTCGAAAATGACTTAGTGAATATGGAACTTTAAAACTGATGGAACTTAGAAACATGGTTTAGGTAAGGCACGGACCTAGTGGGACCTAAGGGTCAGGTTCGGGTCTTACAAGTTGGTATCAGAGCGGAGTTGATTCTAGGATTTGTTTGGGTTTGGGTTAGTCACCACACATCCGGCTGGTTCTCATGGTAAGGTCTGGTCGTTTTGCTTAGCCTTAGGGATTGTTGTGATTTATTTTGTTATATCATGTGAGCTGACATGATTGTTTACATGTGTTGAATCCCAAGGGTGGAAAAAGCAAGTCCAGATCTCGGAAGGGTAAGGATGGAGCTGGGGCATCCGGTCCAGTGGGTGCAGATGATGTGAATCTGGCCGCAACATTGCCAATCCAAGCGGATGGGGTTAATGTTGGGACTGGATTGCCTTCGGTTCAGCTCAACCCTACTGAGGTTCGTGTGGATGGAGCTGAGTTCCAGCTGGAACATGAGCCAGAACGAGCTGATGGAGCTAATGGAGCTGATGGGAATGGACGGCAGCAACAGGATGGGCTGGAAGGTGAAGGCGAATCTTCACAGACTGGCCGTCTTGGTGACCGTAATGGGGCTGCGGACGGCAGGGCAGCTGGTCCGGTGAACCAGGCTGCGGAACCATCCATGCATGAGGTTCTGGAGGTCATGAGAGCTATGAGTACTCAAATGTTGGCTTTGACTCAGGCGTTTACACCTTTGGGTCAGGACATACCGACTCATACTGCTATTCCTATAAGGAACCAGCAGGCTGGCCGAGCAGCAGCAGCTCCGGTAGCTGGTGGAGCAGCTCCGGTTCATGGGGAACAGGAAGCTGAGGTGATTGAGATTGACCCCCCAGCTAGGGCGACCAGGAAGGTGGATTACTTGAAGGTGCTGGAGCACATCACTCGTATGGGCACTAAACACTTTGCTGGAAGTGTTGACCCTCTTGAGGCGGATGAGTGGAGGAGCAGGTTGGCTCGTAACTTCAGCTCAAGCCGCTGCCCAGAGGACTACCAGAAGGACATTGCGGTTCACTTCTTGGAGGGAGATGCCCACAACTGGTGGTTGGCTCTTGACAAGCGCACCAATGGTACCATAGAGCGCTTTGAGGACTTTGAGGTTGAGTTCAACCACAAGTACTTCCCAGCTGAGGCATGGGACCGTTTGGAAGCTAAGTTCCTGGACTTGGTTCAGGGACGCAGGACGGTACGTGAGTACGAAGAAGAGTTCAACCGACTCAGGCGCTATGTGGGTAAGGAGTTGGAGGACGAGGCAGTTCAGGTTCGCCGGTTCATCAGAGGCCTTAGGGCTGAACTCCGGACCTATTGCTCAGTCCGTACCTTCTCCACTGTGTCTGAGCTGGTTGAGAGGATGGCCTTGCTTGAGGTCAACCTTGCGGATGAGCATAAGCAGAAGGTCAAAAGTGTGGTGGTGGCTTCAAGCCAGAGTGGTGACCGGAAGAGGAAAAGGGACCAGGCTGAAGAGGGTAAAACCTCAAGTGGTAGGCCTGTGTGTCCCAAGTGTGGCCGACACCATGGAGGTGAATGTTGGAGAGCAATGGGAGCTTGTCTTCGATGTGGTAAGATGGATCACTCAGCTCGGGACTGTCCTAGACAGGAGCAAGGAGCTGGTGGTGATACCAGGACTTGCCACTACTGTGGAAAGAAGGGACATCTCCGTAAGGATTGTCCCAAGTTAGCAGCCGGGTCGAGCAAGGGCCGTGGTGAGGGCAACAAGCCAGACCAGAACCGCGGTCAGACCTCTGCACCCCGCGTCTATGAGCTGTCCAAGGATGAGGACAAGGCTGGACCATTCCTCGCGATCACTGGTAATGTGTCTGATCTTATTCTTTCCAATTCAGTAGAATTGCATGGTATGGAACCTAGGACGGTTAGATACTTAGTTTGGGTCATGTGTAGGGACCCTAAGTATTGGTGGTGTGGAAACACATGTACTTTTCGATACTGGAGCTACACATAGTTTTGTGAGTCCAGGGATGCTCGGAAAGGGGTTGTTCCAGTTGGGAACGGGGGATTGTCCTGGGGTAGTGAATGCGGCCGGTGGGCAAGTGATGCATTCGCTAGGGGTGATTCAGGACGTCCCAGTAATGATCCAGGACAGGGTCATGCCTGTGGATCTTGTGGTAGTCCACCTAAAGAATCACGAGGTGATCTTGGGTATGGACTGGCTTGGAAAGTATCGGGCCACTCTTGACTGTCACCGGGGGCGTGTGCTTTTTGAGAGTGGGTGTGGGGCTCCGATCAGGTTCCAAGGTATACGTCCGATCTCTGGATGCTTGGTGGTGTCAGCTATCCATGTTGAGAGGATGCTGAGGAAGGGTTGTGAGGCTTATCTGGCCACAATCGCCACTAAGGAGGTCGTAGGGGGTGGTGACCCGGAGGGAATACCGCTGGTTGGTGAGTTCCAGGATGTGTTTAGGGCGCTACAGGGCATTCCCCCTGATAGGTTGGATCCATTCATAATAGAACTCGAACCAGGGACGGCCCCATTATCCAAAAGTCCCTACAGAATGGCTCCTGCCGAGATGGCCGAGCTTAAGAAGCAACTTGAAGAGTTGCTGGATAAGGGTTTCATACGGCCTAGTGTGTCACCCTGGGGAGCACCAGTCCTCTTTGTGAAGAAGAAGGATGGTAGCTTCAGATTGTGTATTGACTATCGAGGGTTAAACCGGGTGACTGTGAAGAACAAGTACCCATTGCCTCGGATAGATGAGTTGTTGGATCAGCTCAAGGGTGCAAAATGGTTTTCTAAAATCGATTTGGCTTCAGGGTATCATCAGATTCCCATTGAACCAAATGATGTAAGGAAGACAGCCTTCCGAACCAGGTATGGCCACTATGAGTTTGTGGTCATGCCATTTGGATTAACCAATGCACCAGCAGCTTTCATGAAGATGATGAACAGCATATTCAGGGATTTCCTGGATGAGTTTGTAATCATCTTCATTGATGATATCTTGGTCTACTCCAAGACCAAAGAGGATCATGAGAGACATCTAAGAGCAGTGTTGGGACGATTGAGGGAACAACAGCTCTATGCCAAATTGAGCAAGTGCAGTTTTTGGCAAAGAAGTGTTGGGTTCCTGGGTCACATTGTATCCGACCAAGGTGTCTCCGTGGACCCGGAAAAGATTAAGGCCATACAAGAATGGCCTAGACCTAAGAGTGCAACTGAAGTCAGGAGCTTTCTAGGTCTGGCCGGTTATTACAGGAAGTTTGTCAAGGGGTTTGCCAGCTTGGCTCAACCTATGACACAACTGACTGGGAAAGACGTGAGGTTTGTATGGTCTGAGAAATGTGAGGAATGTTTCTCTGCACTTAAGCACATGTTGACAAGTGCACCGGTATTGGTGTTGCCAGAGGCAGACCAACCATATGTGGTTTACACAGACGCCTCCATAACCGGATTAGGATGTGTATTAACCCAACATGGGAAGGTCATCGCTTATGCCTCTAGGCAGTTGAGGAAGCATGAGGGGAACTATCCAACCCACGACCTTGAGATGGCCGCAGTGGTGTTCGCCCTCAAGATATGGCGATCATACTTGTATGGTGCCAAGGTTCAGATTTTGACCGACCACAAGAGTCTCAAGTATATATTCACTCAACCTGAGTTGAATTTGAGGCAAAGGAGATGGATGGAGTTCGTGGCCGATTATGATCTGGATATTGCTTACCATCCAGGTAAAGCAAACCTAGTGGCCGATGCCTTAAGCCGTAGGAGAGCTGAGGTATCAGCCGAGAGGGAAGCAGAGGTGCTGGAAGGGATGGTTAGGACATTGCATTTAAACACACTGGCCAGCGAGGACGAGCCGTTGGGTTTAGAAGCAGTGAACCAGGCTGATCTCCTTACCAGGATCAGGCAAGCACAAAGCTTGGATGAGAACCTCCAGAAGGTTGCTCTGAATGATAAAACCGAGTACCAGGTTGCGAGTGATGGTACGATTTTGGTCCATGGGAGGATCAGTGTTCCGAATGTAAGGGAACTAAAGGAAGAGATTATGAGTCAGTCTCATAAGTCTAAGTTCTCTGTGCACCCGGGACTGAACAAGATGTACAAGGATATCAAGAGGTACTATCATTGGATCCGTATGAAGACGGATGTGGCCGAGTGGGTGGCTAAGTGTCCTACTTGCCAACTCGTCAAGGCTGAGCACCAAGTACCCAGTGGATTACTCCAGAATCTACCTATTCCAGAATGGAAGTGGGATCACATCACCATGGACTTTGTGTCAGGTTTTCCCATGACCAGGAATAGAAAGGATTCGGTTTGGGTAGTGGTGGATCGTCTGACCAAGTCAGCTCTGTTCATACCAATCAAGAAGACTGATGGTGTGGAGCCCTTGGTACAGATTTACATGGATCAGGTGGTACGCCTGCATGGTGTACCAGCCAGTATTGTGTCGGATAGGGACCCTCGGTTCACTTCTTATTTCTGGAAGGCTTTCCAAAAGGCCTTGGGAACAAGAGTGCACATGAGCACAGCCTATCACCCCCAAACGGATGGTCAGTCTGAAAGAACCATCCAGACGTTGGAAGACATGTTAAGGGCTTGTGTCTTGGACTGGGGAAATTCCTGGGAAAGACACTTGCCATTGGTAGAGTTTGCTTACAACAACAGCTTCCATACCAGTATTGGGATGTCGCCCTACGAAGCTTTGTACGGACGGCCCTGCAGGACACCATTATGCTGGACCCAAGTGGGGGAGCGCAGCATGATAGGACCTGAGATAGTGGAGGAGACCACGGAGAAGATTAAGTTCATCCGTGACAAGATGAAGGAGGCACAGGACCGTCACAAGTCTTATGCGGATAAGAGAAGGAAACATGTTGAGTTTGAGGTGGACGACATGGTCTACCTCAAGATGATTACTTTCAGAGGTCGGAAAAGGGTTTCTGGCCGAGGGAAGTTGGATCCAAGGTACTTGGGTCCATTCCGGATCATTGAGAGAGTTGGTTCGGTGGCTTACAAGCTTAACCTACCAACTGAGATGGAAGCATTTCATAATGTATTCCATGTGTCTCAATTGAGAAAATGTCTTTCAGATCAAGACATTGTGATACCGGAAATTCCATCTGATCTAGGCACGAACCTCACCTTGGAGACAAGGCCGGTTCGGATTGTAGACAGGATGGAAAAAGCAATGAGGAACAAGACCATTCAAATGGTCAAAGTCGTGTGGGAATGCAGTGGGCAAGAACAAGTCACTTGGGAAACCGAGATGAGAATGAAAGCTGACTATCCAGAGTGGTATGGTCAGTTTATGATGGAGACAAGTCTAGACTTGGATTCGAGGACGAATCCATCTCAAGTGGGGGAGACTTGTCATGTCCCTGATTCTAGATAGAGCCTTCGGGCACAGCCATGGTACGGGGAGACGTGCTAGTCAGGTCGTAAGACCTAAAGACAAGCGTATCATGGCTGGAATGGATGGTTAAGTGCATCAGTATGCTGAGACTTGACCAGAATCGGATGGAGACAAGGAAATAAGAGCTGGATGAGTTCTAAGGCAGCTGGACGATGATGGGAAGCAGCTCAGTCAGCTAGGACAAGCTTAGTGTAGCTCACACTAGCTTGGGTCAGCTCCAGTAGCTGGATCACTAGCTCCCTCAGCTGGGGAAGCTGGCACTCAGCTCAACTCAGCTGGGTGGAGTGTTATGGTCCGGGCCAGTGTTGCCGGTCCATGGGCGGTCAAGGGTCCGGCTGGGTGGTGGCTGAACCACTAAGGGCCTATGGGTCTTTATTGGGTCCGTGGGTCTTGGTGGATGTACTTGGGATGCAGATTGAGGCATTGGGCCTATTTCCAGACAGCCCACACGCCAAAGGGAGCAGTTGGACGGTTGATGGGCGAAAAGGTGGGAATTGGGCAGTTTGTGTCTTTTCCCTTCCAACCGGTTGCAACTGTCCGCCCAGGCAGTTATTGGCCGACCTTTCTCTATAAATACAGACACTTGGGTGTCGAAAATGGCATCAAATTCCTTAGGGAAAACTCTGCCAAAATCGTGACAGAAAGAAAGAGAGAAAGAGAGAAGAAGGCCGGCCAAACCGAGACTGTGGGTGGTGGTGATCGGACTCCGACCAGAAGTTGGTCTGTGGTGAGAGCATTTGGTGATGGCAACCAGAGGCAAGGAGAAGGATCTGGAGAAGGGCTTGAGCACTCCTGAGCGCACGCCCAAGGTGAGTGGGATGGACCGAACCATCCTACCATGGCCGCGGTGGAATTCCGTGTAGGCTGTGGTCGGATTGGTTGGACCAGACCCATCTCTTCCTTTTCCCTTACTATTCTACTTCATCTCTTCTATGTTCTGAATGTGTTGGATGATTCAGACACGTTCTGACTGAGCCATGGTCTTGGTCGGTACCCAGAAACCCTCCATGGCCTTGGTTGGGCTGGTGTGTTGAGATCTCATAGTTCCTGAAGGGATTATTGGGATCCGACCATGGATTGTTCTTAGTGATGATTTATCATGAATTATCATGGTTTCTAATTGGATTTATCAGTCCGATTTGATGGTGGTCAGTTATGGCCGGTTTAGTGGAATTTGGCCGAGTTCTAGGTGAAGGAGGCCGGTTCTGTCTAATCTGATTGTGGATTCTTCTTAGTTGGGAATTATCAGTAATTGTCATGAATTTTATTTAGTTTTTGGAGATGTATTAAAAATGGCCAGAAATGGGATTTAGCCTTGGTCGTTTGTGGTTCAGTGTGATTGATGGGTTAGATCACATTGGATCAGTCTGGCCGTGTGTTAAATGGTTGTTTGGGATGTCTTAGTTGATGTCCTGAGTATGGCCGAGTGCTTTGTTGACTGATCGGTTAGCTTAGAGAACTTAGTTTAAGGGAACCAAACCATGCAATGTTAGATGAGCTTACTAGGGTATCGGTTTGTTATGTACTTATGTTGTTGTGTTGTGTGTGTGTTGTGGTTTCAGGATCGGACCAGGACCGTGGCAAGGCCAAGGAACCGTGAGGACTTAGCTGTGGATGGATGTGTGGGTTATGGGATAGTATTGTATTATGACTTATGACTTAGCCTATTGTGCAACTGACTGATTGTATGGATCACATGTTTATATTTATACAATGAATGTTTTCTCTTGTCTATCTGGTCGTGCATTGATTGAATGAACCTCAAGATTTCGAAAATGACTTAGTGAATATGGAACTTTAAAGCTGATGGAACTTAGAAACATGGTTTAGGTAAGGCACGGACCTAGTGGGACCTAAGGGTCAGGTTCGGGTCTTACACTTGGACTCAGCACACTGACCCTTCCCGTGGACTGTTTGGGAGATTTTGGCCTAAGTGGGCTGTCTGTTCAGTACACAGAGAACGTCCGTTGGTGTCCGCCAGCACACATAGGACGTCTGTGGCTGTCTGTGGCTGTCCATCATCAGACACAGGACGTCCGTGGCTGTCCGTGTGGGTCCGTGTGTGTCTGTCAGCACACACAGGACGTCCGTGGCTGTCCGTGTGTGTCTGTATGTGTCTGCCAGCACGCACAAGACGTTCGAGGCTGTCCATCAGTACACATATCAGCACACTGGTCCTTGGACTCAGCATGCTGGCCCTTCCCGTGGATTTGTTCGGGTGATTTTAGCCCACGTGGGCTGTCTGTTCAATACACACACGACGTTTGTCGGTGTCAGTCAGCACACACAGGATGTCTGTGGCTGTCCGTGTGTGTCCATCAGCACACACAAGACGTCCGTGGCTGTCCATCAGTACACATATCAGGACGTTGGTTCTTGGACTCAGCACGCTAACCCTTCCCGTGGACTATTTGGGTAATTTTGGCCCAAGTGTCCGCCACCACACACAGGACGTCTGTGGCTGTCTGTGGCTGTCCATCAGAAGACACAAGATGTCTGTGGCTGTCCGTGTGTGTCGGTCAGCACACACATGACGTCCATGGGTGTCCGGCAGCACACACAGGACGTTTGTGACTGTCCATGGCTGTCCGGCAGCACGCACAGGACGTCTGTGGGTGTCCGTCAGCACACATAGGACGTGTGTGGGTGTCCGTCAGCACACACAGGACGTCCGTGTGTGTTTGTCAGCACACACAGGACGTTCGTGGCTGGCCTTGTGTGTCCGTGTGTGTCCGTCAGCACACACAGGACGTCTGTGGCTGTCCATCAATACACATATCAGCACGCTGGTCCTTGGACTCAGCACGCTGGCCCTTCCCGTGGACTGTTCGGGTAAAATTGGCCGACGTGGGCTGTCTGTTGAGTACACACAGGACGTCTGTGGGTGTCCGTCAGCACACACAGGACGTCCATGTGTGTCCGCCAGCACACACAGGACGTCTGTGGCTGTCCGTGGCTGTCCATCAGAAGACACATGACGTCCGTGGCTGTCCGTGTGTGTCCGTGTGTGTCCGTCAGTACACACAGGACGTCGGTGGCTCTCCGTGTGTGTCCGTATGTGTCCGTCAGCACACAAAGGACGTCAGTGGCTTTCCATCAGTACACATATCAGCACGTTGGTCCTTGGACTCAGCACGCTGCCCTTCCTGTGGAGTGTTTGGGTGATTTTGGTCCACGTAGGCTGTCTGTTTTGTACACACAGGACGTCTGTGGGTGTCCGCCAGCACACAAAGGACGTTTGTAGCTGTCCGTGTGTGTCCATCAGCACACACAGGACGTTCGTGGCTGTCCATTAGTACACATATCAGCACGCTGATCCTTGGATTAAGCATGCTGGCCCTTCCCGTGGACTGTTCGGGTGATTTTAGCCCACGTGGGCTGTCTGTTCAGTACACAAACAACGTCTGTGGGTGTCAGTCAGCACACACAGGACGTCCGTGTGTGTCCGTCAGCACACACAGGACGTCTGTGGCTGTCCGTGTGTGTCCATCAGCACACACAGGACGTCCGTGGCTGTCCATCAGTACACATATCAGGACGTTGGTCCTTGGACTCAGCACGCTAACCCTTCCTGTGGACTGTTAGGGTAATTTTGGCCCAAGTGTCCGCCAGCACACACATGACGTCTGTGGCTGTCTGTTCAGTACACAAACAACGCCTGTGGGTGTCCGTCAGCACACAGAGGACGTCCGTGGCTGTCTGTGGCTGTCCATCAACAGACACAGGACGTCTGTGGCTGTCCGTGTGTGTCGGTCAGCACACACATGACGTCCGTGGGTGTCCGCCTGCACACACAGAACGTCCGTGGCTGTCCGTGGCTGTCCGACAGCACACACAGGACGTCTGTGGGTGTCCGTCAGCACAAACAGGACCTCTGTGGGTGTCCGTCAACACACACAGGACGTCCGTGTGTATTCGTCAGCACACACAGGACGTTCGTGGCTGGCCTTGTGTGTCCGTGTGTGTCCGTCAGCACACACAGGACGTCTGTGGCTGTCCATCAGTACACATATCAGCACGCTGGTCCTTGGACTCAGCACGCTGGCCCTTCCCGTGGACTGTTCGGGTAAAATTGGCCGACGTGGGCTGTCTGTTGAGTACACACAGGACGTCTGTGGGTGTCCGTCAGCACACACAGGACGTCCATGTGTGTCCGCCAGCACACACAGGACGTCTGTGGCTGTCCGTGGCTGTCCATCAGAAGACACATGACGTCTGTGGCTGTCCGTGTGTGTCCGTGTGTCTCCGTCAGCACACACAGGACGTCGGTGGCTGTCCGTGTGTGTCCATATGTGTCCGTCAGCACACAAAGGACGTCAGTGGCTTTCCATCAGTACACATATCAGCACGTTGGTCCTTGGACTCAGCACGCTGCCCTTCCCGTGGAGTGTTTGGGTGATTTTGGTTCACGTAGGCTGTCTGTTTAGTACACACAGGACGTCTGTGGGAGTCCGCCAGCACACAAAGGACGTTTGTAGCTGTCCGTGTGTGTCCATCAGCACACACAGGACGTTCGTGGCTGTCCATTAGTACACATATCACCACGCTGATCCTTGGATTAAGCATGCTGGCCCTTCCCGTGGACTGTTCGGGTGATTTTAGCCCACGTGGGCTGTCTGTTCAGTACACAAACAACGTCTGTGGGTGTCCGTCAGCACACACAGGACGTCCGTGTGTGTCCGTCAGCACACACAGGACGTCTGTGGCTGTCCGTGTGTGTCCATCACCACACACAGGACGTCCGTGGCTGTCCATCAGTACACATATCAGGACGTTGGTCCTTGGACTCAGCACGCTAACCCTTCCTGTGGACTGTTAGGGTAATTTTGGCCCAAGTGTCCGCCAGCACACACAGGACGTCTGTGGCTGTCTGTTCAGTACACAAACAACGTCTGTGGGTGTCCGTCAGCACACAGAGGACGTCCGTGGCTGTCTGTGGCTGTCCATCAACAGACACAGGACGTCTGTGGCTGTCCGTGTGTGTCGGTCAGCACACACATGACGTCCGTGGGTGTCCGCCAGCACACACAGGACGTCCGTGGCTGTCCGTGGCTGTCCGACAGCACACACAGGACGTCTGTGGGTGTCCGTCAGCACACACAGGACCTCTGTGGGTGTCCGTCAGCACACACAGGACGTCCGTGTGTATTAGTCAGCACACACGGGACGTTCGTGGCTGGCCTTGTGTGTCCGTGTGTGTCCGTCAGCACACACAGGACGTCTGTGGCTGTCCATCAGTACACATATCAGCACGCTGGTCCTTGGACTCAGCACGCTGGCCCTTCCCGTGGACTGTTCGGGTGAAATTGGCCGACGTGGGCTGTCTGTTGAGTACACACAGGACGTCTGTGGGTTCCGTCAGCACACACAGGACGTCCGTGTGTGTCCGTCAGCACACACAGGATGTCTGTGGCTGTCCGTGTGTGTCTGTGTGTCCATCAGCACACACAGGACGTCTGTGGCTGTCCATCAGTACACATATCAGCACGTTGGTCCTTGGACTCAGCACACTGACCCTTCCCGTGGACTGTTTGGGAGATTTTGGCCTAAGTGGGCTGTCTGTTCAGTACACACAGAACGTCCGTTGGTGTCCGCCAGCACACATAGGACGTCTGTGGCTGTCTGTGGCTGTCCATCAGCAGACACAGGACGTCCGTGGCTGTCCGTGTGGGTCCGTGTGTGTCCGTCAGCACACACAGGACGTCCGTGGCTGTCCGTGTGTGTCTGTATGTGTCTGCCAGCACGCACAAGACGTTCGAGGCTGTCCATCAGTACACATACCAGCACACTGGTCCTTGGACTCAGCATGTTGGCCCTTCCCGTGGATTTGTTCGGGTGATTTTAGCCCACGTGGGCTGTCTGTTCAGTACACACACGACGTTTGTCGGTGTCAGTCAGCACACACAGGATGTCTGTGGCTGTCCGTGTGTGTCCATCAGCACACACAAGACGTCCGTGGCTGTCCATCAGTACACATATCAGGACGTTGGTCCTTGGACTCAGCACGCTAACCCTTCCCGTGGACTATTTGGGTAATTTTGGCCCAAGTGTCCACCACCACACACAGGACGTCTGTGGCTGTCTGTGGCTGTCCATCAGAAGACACAAGACGTCTGTGGCTGTCCGTGTGTGTCGGTCACCACACACATGACGTCCGTGGGTGTCCGGCAGCACACACAGGACGTTTGTGACTGCCCGTGGCTGTCCGGCAGCACACACAGGACGTCTGTGGGTGTCCGGCAGCACACACAGGACGTCTGTGGGTGTCCGTCAGCACACATAGGACGTGTGTGGGTGTCCGTCAACACACACAGGACTTCCGTGTGTGTTCGTCAGCACACACAGGACGTTCGTGGCTGGCCTTGTGTGTCCGTGTGTGTCCGTCAGCACACACAGGACGTCTGTGGCTGTCCATCAGTACACATATCAGCACGCTGGTCCTTGGACTCAGCACGCTGGCCCTTCCCGTGGACTGTTCGGGTAAAATTGGCCGACGTTGGCTGTCTGTTGAGTACACACAGGACGTCTGTGGGTGTCCGTCAGCACACACAGGACGTCCATGTGTGTCCGCCAGCACACACAGGACGTCTGTGGCTGTCCGTGGCTGTCCATCAGAAGACACTTGACGTCCGTGGCTGTCCGTGTGTGTCCGTGTGTGTCCGTCAGCACACACAGGACGTCTGTGGCTGTCCGTGTGTGTCCGTATGTGTCCGTCAGCACACAAAGGACGTCAGTGGCTTTCCATCAGTACACATATCAGCACGTTGGTCCTTGGACTCAGCACGCTGCCCTTCCCGTGGACTGTGTGGGTGATTTTGGTCCACGTAGGCTGTCTATTTAGTACACACAGGACGTCTGCGGGTGTCCGCCAGCACACAAAGGACGTTTGTGGCTGTCCGTGTGTGTCCATCAGCACACACAGGACGTTCATGGCTGTCCATTAGTACACATATCAGCACGCTGATCCTTGGATTAAGCATGCTGGCCCTTCCCGTGGACTGTTCGGGTGATTTTAGCCCACGTGGGCTGTCTGTTCAGTACACGAACAACGTCTGCGGGTGTCCGTCAGCACACACAGGACGTCCGTGTGTGTCCTTCAGCACACACAGGACGTCTGTGGCTGTCCGTGTGTGTCCATCAGCACACACAGGACGTCCGTGGCTGTCCATCAGTACACATATCAGGACGTTGGTCCTTGGACTCAGCACGCTAACCCTTCCCGTGGACTGTTTGGGTAATTTTGGCCCAAGTGTCCGCCAGCACACACAGGACGTCTGTGGCTGTCTGTGACTGTCCATCAGCAGACACAGAACGTCTGTGGCTGTCCGTGTGTGTCCGTCAGCACACACATGATGTCTGTGGGTGTCCGCCAGCACACACAGGACATCTGTGGCTGTCCGTGTGTTTCTGTGTGTGTCCATCAGCACACACAAGACGTCTGTGGCTGTCCATCAGTACACATATCAGCACGTTGGTCCTTGGACTCAGCACACTGACCCTTCCCGTGGACTGTTTGGGTGATTTTGGCCTAAGTGGGCTGTCTGTTCAGTACACACAGAACGTCCGTTGGTGTCCGCCAGCACACACAGGACGTCTGTGGCTGTCCGTGGCTGTCCATCAGAAGACACAGGACGTTCGTGGCTGTCCGTGTGTGTCCGTCAGCACACACATGATGTCTGTGGGTGTCCGCCAGCACACACAGGACGTCTGTGGCTGTCCGTGTGTTTCTGTGTGTGTCCATCAGCACACACAGGACGTCCGTGGCTGTCCATCAGTACACATATCAGCACGTTGGTCCTTGGACTCAGCACACTGACCCTTCCCGTGGACTGTTTGGGTGATTTTGGCCTAAGTGGGCTGTCTGTTCAGTACACACAGAACGTCCGTTGGTGTCCGCCAGCACACACAGGACGTCTGTGGCTGTCCGTGGCTGTCCATCAGAAGACACAGGACGTCCGTGGCTGTCCGTGTGTGTCTGTGTGTGTCCGTCAGCACACACAGGACGTCTGTGGCTGTCCGTGTGTGTCCGTATGTGTCTGTAAGCACACAAAGGACGTCTGCGGCTTTCCATCAGTACACATATCAGCACGTTGGTCCTTGGACTCAGCACGCTGCCCTTCCCGTGGACTGTTTGGGTGATTTTGGTCCACGTGGGCTGTCTGTTTAGTACACACAGGACGTCTGTGGGTGTCCGCCAGCACACAAAGGACGTTTGTGGCTGTCCGTGAGTGTCCATCAGCACACACAGGACGTTCGTGGCTGTCCATTAGTACACATATCAGCAAGCTGATCCTTGGATTAAGCATGCTGGCCCTTCCCGTGGACGGTTCGGGCGATTTTAGCCCACGTGGGCTGTCTGTTCAGTACATAAACAACGTCTGTGGGTGTCCGTCAGCACACACAGGACGTCCGTGGCTGTATGTGGCTGTCCATCAACAGACACAGGACGTCTGTGGCTGTCAGTGTGTGTCGGTCAGCACACACATGACGTCCGTGGGTGTCCGCCAGCACACACAGGACGTCCGTGGCTGTCCGTGGCTGTCCGACAGCACACACAGGACGTCTGTGGGTGTCCGTCCGCACACACAGGACCTCTGTGGGTGTCCGTCCGCACACACAGGACCTCTGTGGGTGTCCGTCAGCACACACAGGACGTCCGTGTGTGTTCGTCAGCACACACAGGACGTTCGTGGCTGGCCTTGTGTGTCCGTGTGTGTCCGTCAGCACACACAGGACGTCTGTGGCTGTCCATCAGTACACATATCAGCACGCTCGTCCTTGGACTCAGCACGCTGGCCCTTCCCGTGGACTGTTCGGGTAAAATTGGCCGACGTGGGCTGTCTGTTGAGTACACACAGGATGTCTGTGGGTGTCCGTCAGCACACACAGGACGTCCATGTGTGTCCGCCAGCACACACAGGACGTCTGTGGCTGTCCGTGGCTGTCCATCAAAAGACACATGACGTCTGTGGCTGTCCGTGTGTGTCCGTGTGTGTCCGTCAGCACACACAGGACGTCTGTGGCTGACCGTGTGTGTCCGTATGTGTCCGTCAGCACACAAAGGACGTCAGTGGCTTTCCATCAGTACACATATCAGCACGTTGGTCCTTGGACTCAGCACGCTGCCCTTCCCGTGGACTGTGTGGGTGATTTTGGTCCACGTAGGCTGTCTGTTTAGTACACACAGGACGTCTGTGGGTGTCCGCCAGCACACAAAGGACGTTTGTGGCTGTCCGTGAGTGTCCATCAGCACACACAGGACGTTCGTGGCTGTCCATTAGTACACATATCAGCAAGCTGATCCTTGGATTAAGCATGCTGGCCCTTCCCGTGGACTGTTCGGGCGATTTTAGCCCACGTGGGCTGTCTGTTCAGTACACAAACAACGTCTGTGGGTGTCCGTCAGCACACACAGGACGTCCGTGGCTGTCTGTGGCTGTCCATCAACAGACACAGGACGTCTGTGGCTGTCCGTGTGTGTCGGTCAGCACACACATGACGTCCGTGGGTGTCCGCCAGCACACACAGGACGTCCGTGGCTGTCTGTGGCTGTCCGACAGCACACACAGGACGTCTGTGGGTGTCCGTCAGCACACACAGGACCTCTGTGGGTGTCCGTCAGCACACACAGGACGTCCGTGTGTGTTCGTCAGCACACACAGGACGTTCGTGGCTGGCCTTGTGTGTCCGTGTGTGTCCGTCAGCACACACAGGACGTCTGTGGTTGTCCATCAGTACACATATCAGCACGCTGGTCCTTGGACTCAGCACGCTGGCCCTTCCCGTGGACTGTTTGGGTAAAATTGGCCGTCGTGGGCTGTCTGTTGAGTACACACAGGACGTCTGTGGGTGTCCGTCAGCACACACAGGACGTCCATGTGTGTCCGCCAGCACACACAGGACGTCTGTGGCTGTCCGTGGCTGTCCATCAGAAGACACAGGACGTCCGTGGCTGTCCGTGTGTGTCCGTGTGTGTCCGTCAGCACACACAGGACGTCTGTGGCTGACCGTGTGTGTCCGTATGTGTCCGTCAGCACACAAAGGACGTCAGTGTCTTTCCATCAGTACACATATCAGCACGTTGGTCCTTGGACTCAGCACGCTGCCCTTCCCGTGGACTGTGTGGGTGATTTTGGTCCACGTAGGCTGTCTGTTTAGTACACACAGGACGTCTGTGGGTGTCCGCCAACACACAAAGGACGTTTGTGGCTGTCCGTGTGTGTCCATCAGCACACACAGGACGTTCCTGGCTGTCCATTAGTACACATATCAGCACGCTGATCCTTGGATTAAGCATGCTGGCCCTTCCCGTGGACTGTTCGGGTGATTTTAGCCCACGTGGGCTGTCTGTTCAGTACACAAACAACGTCTGTGGGTGTCCGTCAGCACACACAGGACGTCCGTGTGTGTCCATCAGCACACACAGGACGTCTGTGGCTGTCCGTGTGTGTCCATCAGCACACACAGGACGTCCGTGGCTGTCCATCAGTACACATATCAGGATGTTGGTCCTTGGACTCAGCACGCTAACCCTTCCCGTGGACTGTTTGGGTAATTTTTGCCCAAGTGTCCGCCAGCACACACAGGACGTCTGTGGCTGTCTGTGGCTGTCCATCAGCAGACACAGGACATCTGTGGCTGTCCGTGTGTGTCCGTCAGCACACACATGATGTCTGTGGGTGTCCGCCAGCACACACAGGACGTCTGTGGCTGTCCGTGTGTTTCTGTGTGTGTCCATCAGCACACACAGGACGTCTGTGGCTGTCCATCAGTACACATATCAGCACGTTGGTCCTTGGACTCAGCACACTGACCCTTCCCGTGGACTGTTTGGGTGATTTTGGCCTAAGTGGGCTGTCTGTTCAGTACACACAGAACGTCCGTTGGTGTCCGCCAGCACACACAGGACGTCTGTGGCTGTCCGTGGCTGTCCATCAGAAGACACAGGACGTTCGTGGCTGTCCGTGTGTGTCCGTCAGCACACACATGATGTCTGTGGGTGTCCGCCAGCACACACAGGACGTCTGTGGCTGTCCGTGTGTTTCTGTGTGTGTCCATCAGCACACACAGGACGTCCGTGGCTGTCCATCAGTACACATATCAGCACGTTGGTCCTTGGACTCAGCACACTGACCCTTCCCGTGGACTGTTTGGGTGATTTTGGCCTAAGTGGGCTGTCTGTTCAGTACACACAGAACGTCCGTTGGTGTCCGCCAGCACACACAGGACGTCTGTGGCTGTCCGTGGCTGTCCATCAGAAGACACAGGACGTCCGTGGCTGTCCGTGTGTGTCTGTGTGTGTCCGTCAGCACACACAGGACGTCTGTGGCTGTCCGTGTGTGTCCGTATGTGTCTGTAAGCACACAAAGGACGTCTGCGGCTTTCCATCAGTACACATATCAGCACGTTGGTCCTTGGACTCAGCACGCTGCCCTTCCCGTGGACTGTTTGGGTGATTTTGGTCCACGTGGGCTGTCTGTTTAGTACACACAGGACGTCTGTGGGTGTCCGCCAGCACACAAAGGACGTTTGTGGCTGTCCGTGAGTGTCCATCAGCACACACAGGACGTTCGTGGCTGTCCATTAGTACACATATCAGCAAGCTGATCCTTGGATTAAGCATGCTGGCCCTTCCCGTGGACGGTTCGGGCGATTTTAGCCCACGTGGGCTGTCTGTTCAGTACACAAACAACGTCTGTGGGTGTCCGTCAGCACACACAGGACGTCCGTGGCTGTATGTGGCTGTCCATCAACAGACACAGGACGTCTGTGGCTGTCAGTGTGTGTCGGTCAGCACACACATGACGTCCGTGGGTGTCCGCCAGCACACACAGGACGTCCGTGGCTGTCCGTGGCTGTCCGACAGCACACACAGGACGTCTGTGGGTGTCCGTCCGCACACACAGGACCTCTGTGGGTGTCCGTCCGCACACACAGGACCTCTGTGGGTGTCCGTCAGCACACACAGGACGTCCGTGTGTGTTCGTCAGCACACACAGGACGTTCGTGGCTGGCCTTGTGTGTCCGTGTGTGTCCGTCAGCACACACAGGACGTCTGTGGCTGTCCATCAGTACACATATCAGCACGCTCGTCCTTGGACTCAGCACGCTGGCCCTTCCCGTGGACTGTTCGGGTAAAATTGGCCGACGTGGGCTGTCTGTTGAGTACACACAGGATGTCTGTGGGTGTCCGTCAGCACACACAGGACGTCCATGTGTGTCCGCCAGCACACACAGGACGTCTGTGGCTGTCCGTGGCTGTCCATCAAAAGACACATGACGTCTGTGGCTGTCCGTGTGTGTCCGTGTGTGTCCGTCAGCACACACAGGACGTCTGTGGCTGACCGTGTGTGTCCGTATGTGTCCGTCAGCACACAAAGGACGTCAGTGGCTTTCCATCAGTACACATATCAGCACGTTGGTCCTTGGACTCAGCACGCTGCCCTTCCCGTGGACTGTGTGGGTGATTTTGGTCCACGTAGGCTGTCTGTTTAGTACACACAGGACGTCTGTGGGTGTCCGCCAGCACACAAAGGACGTTTGTGGCTGTCCGTGAGTGTCCATCAGCACACACAGGACGTTCGTGGCTGTCCATTAGTACACATATCAGCAAGCTGATCCTTGGATTAAGCATGCTGGCCCTTCCCGTGGACTGTTCGGGCGATTTTAGCCCACGTGGGCTGTCTGATCAGTACACAAACAACGTCTGTGGGTGTCCGTCAGCACACACAGGACGTCCGTGGCTGTCTGTGGCTGTCCATCAACAGACACAGGACGTCTGTGGCTGTCCGTGTGTGTCGGTCAGCACACACATGACGTCCGTGGGTGTCCGCCAGCACACACAGGACGTCCGTGGCTGTCTGTGGCTGTCCGACAGCACACACAGGACGTCTGTGGGTGTCCGTCAGCACACACAGGACCTCTGTGGGTGTCCGTCAGCACACACAGGACGTCCGTGTGTGTTCGTCAGCACACACAGGACGTTCGTGGCTGGCCTTGTGTGTCCGTGTGTGTCCGTCAGCACACACAGGACGTCTGTGGTTGTCCATCAGTACACATATCAGCACGCTGGTCCTTGGACTCAGCACGCTGGCCCTTCCCGTGGACTGTTTGGGTAAAATTGGCCGTCGTGGGCTGTCTGTTGAGTACACACAGGACGTCTGTGGGTGTCCGTCAGCACACACAGGACGTCCATGTGTGTCCGCCAGCACACACAGGACGTCTGTGGCTGTCCGTGGCTGTCCATCAGAAGACACATGACGTCCGTGGCTGTCCGTGTGTGTCCGTGTGTGTCCGTCAGCACACACAGGACGTCTGTGGCTGACCGTGTGTGTCCGTATGTGTCCGTCAGCACACAAAGGACGTCAGTGTCTTTCCATCAGTACACATATCAGCACGTTGGTCCTTGGACTCAGCACGCTGCCCTTCCCGTGGACTGTGTGGGTGATTTTGGTCCACGTAGGCTGTCTGTTTAGTACACACAGAACGTCTGTGGGTGTCCGCCAGCACACAAAGGACGTTTGTGGCTGTCCGTGTGTGTCCATCAGCACACACAGGACGTTCCTGGCTGTCCATTAGTACACATATCAGCACGCTGATCCTTGGATTAAGCATGCTGGCCCTTCCCGTGGACTGTTCGGGTGATTTTAGCCCACTTGGGCTGTCTGTTCAGTACACAAACAACGTCTGTGGGTGTCCGTCAGCACACACAGGACGTCCGTGTATGTCCATCAGCACACACAGGACGTCTGTGGCTGTCCGTGTGTGTCCATCAGCACACACAGGACGTCCGTGGCTGTCCATCAGTACACATATCAGGATGTTGGTCCTTGGACTCAGCACGCTAACCCTTCCCGTGGACTGTTTGGGTAATTTTGGCCCAAGTGTCCGCCAGCACACACAGGACGTCTGTGGCTGTCTGTGGCTGTCCATCAGCAGACACAGGACGTCTGTGGCTGTCCGTGTGTGCCCGTCAGCACACACATGATGTCTGTGGGTGTCCGCCAGCACACACAGGACGTCTGTGGCTGTCCGTGTGTTTCTGTGTGTGTCCATCAGCACACACAGGACGTCTGTGGCTGTCCATCAGTACACATATCAGCACGTTGGTCCTTGGACTCAGCACACTGACCCTTCCCGTGGACTGTTTGGGTGATTTTGGCCTAAGTGGGCTGTCTGTTCAGTACACACAGAACGTCCGTTGGTGTCCGCCAGCACACACAGGACGTCTGTGGCTGTCCGTGGCTGTCCATCAGAAGACACAGGACGTCTGTGGCTGTCTGTGTGTGTCCGTCAGCACACACATGATGTCTGTGGGTGTCCGCCAGCACACACAGGACGTCTGTGGCTGTCCGTGTGTTTCTGTGTGTGTCCATCAGCACACACAGGACGTCCGTGGCTGTCCATCAGTACACATATCAGCACGTTGGTCCTTGGACTCAGCACACTGACCCTTCCCGTGGACTGTTTGGGTGATTTTGGCCTAAGTGGGCTGTCTGTTCAGTACACACAGAACGTCCGTTGGTGTCCGCCAGCACACACAGGACGTCTGTGGCTGTCCGTGGCTGTCCATCAGAAGACACAGGACATCCGTGGCTGTCCGTGTGTGTCCGTATGTGTCCGTCAGCACACACAGGACGTCTGTGGCTGTCCGTGTGTGTCCGTATGTGTCTATAAGCACACAAAGGACGTCTGTGGCTTTCCATCAGTACACATATCAGCACGTTGGTCCTTGGACTCAGCACGCTGCCCTTCCCGTGGACTGTTTGGGTGATTTTGGTCCACGTGGGCTGTCTGTTTAGTACACACAGGACGTCTGTGGGTGTCCGCCAGCACACAAAGGACGTTTGTGGCTGTCCGTGAGTGTCCATCAGCACACACAGGACGTTCGTGGCTGTCCATTAGTACACATATCAGCACGCTGATCCTTGGATTAAGCATGCTGGCCCTTCCCGTGGACTGTTCGGGCGATTTTAGCCCACGTGGGCTGTCTGTTCAGTACACAAACAACGTCTGTGGGTGTCCGTCAGCACACACAGGACGTCCGTGGCTGTCTGTGGCTGTCCATCAACAGACACAGGACGTCTGTGGCTGTCCGTGTGTGTCGGTCAGCACACACATGACGTCCGTGGGTGTCCGCCAGCACATACAGGACGTCCGTGGCTGTCCGTGGGTGTCCGACAGCACACACAGGACGTCTGTGGGTGTCCGTCTGCACACACAGGACCTCTGTGGGTGTCCTTCAGCACACACAGGACAACCGTGTGTATTCGTCAGCACACACAGGACGTTCGTGGCTGGCCTTGTGTGTCCGTGTGTGTCCGTCAGCACACACAGGACGTCTGTGGCTGTCCATCAGTACACATATCAGCACGCTGGTCCTTGGACTCAGCACGCTGTCCCTTCCCGTGGACTGTTCGGGTGAAATTGGCCGACGTGGCTGTCTGTTGAGTACACACAGAACGTCTATGGGTTCCGTCAGCACACACAGGACGTCCGTGTGTGTCCGTCAGCACACACAGGACGTCCGTGGCTGTCCGTGTGTGTCTGTGTGTCCATCAGCACACACAGGACGTCTGTGGCTGTCCATCAGTACACATATCAGCACGTTGGTCCTTGGACTCAGCACACTGACCCTTCCCATGGACTGTTTGGGAGATTTTGGACTAAGTGGGCTGTCTGTTCAGTACACACAGAACGTCCGTTAGTGTCCGCCAGCACACATAGGACGTCTGTGGCTGTCTGTGGCTGTCCATCAGCAGACACAGGATGTCCGTGTGTGTCCGTCAGCACACACAGGACGTCCGTGGCTGTCCGTGTGTGTCTGTATGTGTCTGCCAGCACGCACAAGACGTTCGAGGCTGTCCATCAGTACACCTATCAGCAAACTGGTCCTTGGACTCAGCATGCTGGCCCTTCCCGTGGATTTGTTCGGGTGATTTTAGCCCACGTGGGCTGTCTGTTCAGTACACACACGACGTTTGTCGGTGTCAGTCAGCACACACAGGATGTCTGTGGCTGTCCGTGTGTGTCCATCAGCACACACAAGACGTCCGTGGCTGTCCACCAGTACACATATCAGGACGTTGGTCCTTGGACTCAGCACGCTAACCCTTCCCGTGGACTATTTGGGTAATTTTGGCCCAAGTGTCCGCCACCACACACAGGACGTCTGTGGCTGTCTGTGGCTGTCCATCAGAAGACACAAGACGTCTGTGGCTGTCCGTGTGTGTCGGTCAGCACACACATGACATCCGTGGGTGTCCGGCAGCACACACAGGATGTTTGTGACTGTCCGTGGCTGTCCGGCAGCACGCACAGGACGTCTGTGGGTGTCCGTCAGCACACATAAGACGTGTGTGGGTGTCCGTCAGCACACACAGGACGTCCGTGTGTGTTCGTCAGCACACACAGGACGTTCGTGGCAGGCCTTGTGTGTCCGTGTGTGTCCGTCAGCACACTCAGGACGTCTGTGGCTGTCCATCAGTACACATATCAGCACGCTGGTCCTTGGACTCAGCACGCTGGCCCTTCCCGTGGACTGTTCGGGTAAAATTGGCCGACGTGGGCTGTCTGTTGAGTACACACAGGACGTCTGTGGGTGTCCGTCAGCACACACAGGACGTCCGTGTGTGTCCGTCAGCACACACAGGACGTCCGTGGCTGTCCATCAGTACACATATCAGCACGTTGGTCCTTGGACTCAGCACACTGACCCTTCCCGTGGACTGTTTGGGAGATTTTGGCCTAAGTGGGCTGTCTGTTCAGTACACACAGAACATCTGTTGGTGTCCGCCAGCACCCATAGGACGTCTGTGGCTGTCTGTGGCTGTCCATCAGCAGACACAGGACGTCCGTGGCTGTCCGTGTGGGTCCGTGTGTGTCCGTCAGCACACACAGGACGTCCGTGGCTGTCTGTGTGTGTCTGTATGTGTCCGCCAGCACGCACAGGACGTTCGAGGCTGTCCATCAGTACACATATCAGCACACTGGTCCTTGGACTCAGCATGCTGGCCCTTCCCGTGGATTTGTTCGGGTGATTTTAGCCCACGTGGGCTGTCTATTCAGTACACACACGACGTTTGTCGGTGTCAGTCAGCACACACAGGATGTCTGTGGCTGTCTGTGTGTGTCCATCAGCACACACAAGACGTCCGTGGCTGTCCATCAGTACACATATCAGGACGTTGGTCCTTGGACTCAGCACGCTAACCCTTCCCGTGGACTGTTTGGGTAATTTTGGCCCAAGTGTCCGCCACCACACACAGGACGTCTGTGGCTGTCTGTGGCTGTCCATCAGCAGACACAGGACGTTTGTGGCTGTCCATGTGTGTCGGTCAGCACACACAAGACGTCCGTGGGTGTCCGGCAGCACACACAGGACATTTGTGACTGTCCGTGGCTGTCCGGCAGCACACACAGGACGTCTGTGGGTGTCCGTCAGCACACATAGGACGTGTGTGGGTGTCCGTAAGCACACACAGGACGTCCGTGTGTGTTCGTCAGCACACACAGGACGTTCGTGGCTGGCCTTGTGTGTCCGTGTGTGTCCGTCAGCACACTCAGGACATCTGTGGCTGTCCATCAGTACACATATCAGCACGCTGGTCCTTGGACTCAGCACGCTGGCCCTTCCTGTGGACTTTTCGGGTGAAATTGGCCGATGTGGGCTGTCTGTTGAGTACACACAGGACGTCTGTGGGTGTCCGTCAGCACACACAGGACGTCCGTGGCTGTCCGTGTGTGTCCGTCAGCACACACAGTACGTTCGTGGCTGTCCGTGTGTGTCCGTATGTGTCCGCCAGCACGCACAGGACGTTCGAGGCTGTCCATCAGTACACATATCAGCACACTGGTCCTTGGACTCAGCATGCTGGCCCTTCCCGTGGACTTGTTCGGGTGATTTTAGCCCACGTGGGCTGTCTGTTCAGTACAAACACGACGTTTGCCGGTGACAGTCAGCACACACAGGATGTCTGTGGCTGTCCGTGTGTGTCCATCAGCACACACAGGACGTCCGTGGCTGTCCATCAGTACACATATCAGCACGTTGGTCCTTGGACCCAGCACACTGACCCTTTCCGTGGACTGTTTGGGAGATTTTGGCCTAAGTGGGCTGTCTGTTCAGTACACACAGAACGTCCGTTGGTGTCCGCCAGCACACATAGGACGTCTGAGGCTGTCTGTGGCTGTCCATCAGCAGACACATGACGTCCGTGGCTGTCCGTGTGGGTCCGTGTGTGTCCGTCAGCACACACAGGACGTCCGTGGCTGTTCGTGTGTGTCTGTATGTGTCCGCCAGCACGCACAGGACGTTCGAGGCTGTCCATCAGTACACATATCAGCACACTGGTCCTTGGACTTAGCATGCTGGCCCTTCCCGTGGATTTGTTCGGGTGATTTTAGCCCACGTGGGCTGTCTGTTCAGTACACACACGACGTTTGTCGGTGTCAGTCAGCACACACAGGATGTCTGTGGTTGTCCGTGTGTGTCCATCAGCACACACAAGACGTCCGTGGCTGTCCATCAGTACAATATAAGGACGTTGGTCCTTGGACTCAGCACGCTAACCCTTCCCGTGGACTGTTTGGGTAATTTTGGCCCAAGTGTCCGCCACCACACACAGGACGTCTGTGGCTGTCCATCTGCAGACACAGGACGTTTGTGGCTATGGCTGTCCGTGTGTGTCAGTCAGCACACACATGACGTCCGTGGGTGTCCGGCAGCACACACAGGACGTCTGTGACTGTCTGTGGCTGTCCGGCAGCACACACAGGACGTCTGTGGGTGTCCGTCAGCACACATAGGACGTGTGTGGGTGTCCGTCAGCACACACAGGATGTCCGTGTGTGTTTGTCAGCACACACAGGACGTTCGTGGCTGGCCTTGTGTGTCCGTGTGTGTCCGTCAGCACACACAGGACGTCTGTGGCTGTCCATCAGTACACATATCAGCACGTTGGTCCTTGGACTCAGCACACTGACCCTTCCCGTGGACTGTTTGGGTGATTTTGGCCTAAGTGGGTTGTCTGTTCAGTACACACAGAACGTCCGTTGGTGTCCGCCAGCACACACAGGACGTCTGTGGCTGTCCGTGGCTGTCCATCAGAAGACACAGGACGTCTGTGGCTGTCCGTGTGTGTCCGTCAGCACACACAGGACGTCTGTGGCTGTCCGTGTGTGTCCGTATGTGTCCGTCAGCACACAAAGGATGTCTGTGGCTTTCCATCAGTACACATATCAGCACGTTGGTCTTTGGACTCAGCACGCTGCCCTTCCCGTGGACTGTTTGGGTGATTTTGGTCCACGTGGGCTGTCTGTTTAGTAAACACAGGACGTCTGTGGGTGTCCGCCAGCACACAAAGGACGTTTGTGGCTGTCCGTGTGTGTCCGTCAGCACACCCAGGACGTTCGTGGCTGTCCATTAGTACATATATCAGCACGCTGATCCTTGGATTAAGCATGCTGGCCCTTCCCGTGGACTGTTCGGGTGATTTTAGCCCACGTGGGCTGTCTGTTCAGTACACAAACAACGTCTGTGGGTGTCCGTCAGCACACACAGGACGTCCGTGTGTGTCCGTCAACACACACAGGACGTCTGTCGCTGTCCGTGTGTGTCCATCAGCACACACAGGACGTCTGTGGCTGTCCATCAGTACACATATCAGGACGTTGGTCCTTGGACTCAGCACGCTAACCCTTCCCGTGGACTGTTTGGGTAATTTTGGCCCAAGTGTCCGCCAGCTCACACAGGACGTCTGTGGCTGTCTGTGGCTGTCCATCAGCAGACACAGGACGTCTGTGGCTGTACGTGTGTGTCCGTCAGCACACACAGGACGTCTGTGGGTGTCCGCCAGCACACACAGGATGTCCGTGGCTGTCCGGCAGCAAACATAGGACGTCTGTGGGTGTCCGTCAGCACACACAGGACATCGGTGGGTGTCCGTCAGCACACACAGGACGTCCGTGTGTGTTCATCAGCACACACATGACGTTCGTGGCTGGCCTTGTGTGTCCGTGTGTGTCCGTCAGCACACTCAGGACATCTGTGGCTGCCCATCAGTACACATATCAGCACGCTGGTCCTTGGACTCAGCATGCTGGCCCTTCCTGTGGACAATTCGGGTGAAATTGGCCGACATGGGCTGTCTGTTGAGTACATACAGGACGTCTGTGGGTGTCCGTCAGCACACACAGGACGTCCGTGTGTGTCCGTCAGCACACATAAGGACGTCTGTGGCTGTCCATGTGTGTCTGTGTGTGTCCATCAACACACACAGGACGTCCGTGGCTGTCCATCAGCACACACAGGACGTCCGTGGCTGTCCATCAGTACACATATCAGCACGTTGGTCCTTGGACTCAGCACACTGATCCTTCCCGTGGACTGTTTGGGAGATTTTGGCCTAAGTGGGCTGTCTGTTCAGTACACACAGAACGTCTGTTGGTGTCCGCCAGCACACACAGGACGTCTGTGGCTGTCTGTGGCTGTCCATCAGCAGACACAGGACGTCCGTGGCTGTCCGTGTGGGTCCGTGTGTGTCCGTCAGCACAGATCGATCGGGAAATTTGAAGTACGAGACGGTCGAAGAATGGATCGTGAGTGAAGCATGAGTTGAGATAAGCTGCTCTACCATTGTTAGAAATGTCTTAGATTGATCATACGGCAGTTTTGGAAGAATTACCTTTTTGAAGCACGACGGTTTAGAAGCTCGACGTTTTGGAAGATTGACATTTCTTCATCGCGAAGTTTTCTCGGAATATCTTCGTATCAGTAAAATATTATTCTGAAGACATTATAAGTCGGAAGCGGGACGGGAATTAAGCAGGACGGGAAGCAAGCACGACGGGAAGCAAGCACGATGGGATTGAAGCACGACAGGAAAACCCGAAGTTGGGCGAAAACCCTAATTTCGGTATTACGAAATTCTTTGAGGAAGCCGGAGGCTCGGGAAATATTTTTAAAGGATATCAGACATCATCAGAAGTTTATTAAAAATATTCAAAGAATCAGAATGGGAGCGGAAAAATATTCGGGATTGATCGCGGGTCAGAAATTCACAAGAAGGGTCTAAATCTCGCAAAGGAACCGAGAAGCTCGAGGTGGCTTGATCTAAGGGATATGAACGTGGTGGAAACTGTCTAACCAGCTGAGTGTCAAGAGAAGCTCGAGGTGTCGCCATGCATGGAATCTGCACATGCAGCTTGACATGTAGAAGCACGAGGTGGATTGGCCAAGCACGAGATGTCGCGACGCATGCAACCGAAGCATGCTGATCGACATGTGTGAGGATGTGTGGCGCCTTGAATGAGCTCCAGTCATGCAGCCTGACATCTGGGAGGAGTGGTGGCGTCCTGCATGTGTCCTGTACATGCAGCCAGCCATGTGGAGCACGAGGTGTCGCCGTGCATGCGTCCGGAGCCATGCGGAGCGACACACGGGCTGCCACCAACCTGAAGCTGATTGGCTGGTGTCTCCTATAAATACCCCACGACCCCAGCTCATTTCTTCAAATCCAGACCTGTCCAAACCAAGTTAAAACCTTGAGAGAAAAGTAGAAAAAGAAAGTAAGAGGTTCTGAGCTATTTCGAGAGTTTTAGAGAGTTTTCGAGATCAGTTTCTCTACTGATTTCAAGTCAGCGCCTAGGGAAGGTTCTGGCCAACTGAAGATCAATAAATTGAAGACCAATTCAGATGGGAAGCAAGGCAACGTGGTTAGAGAGAGAGAGAGAGAGAAAGAGAGTGTAGCTGAGTTCCGAAGATCAATACTTCACCAAGAAGCGAAGTTCTGTCTGCAATTGTTATGCGGAAGCTCTGCCCAAATCAATCTGTCCACTCTACTCATACTCTTTGATGATCAAGTGGAGTTGCTGTCCAAGATCAGTTCAGTTCCATGGTTTCAGCTCAGTCGAGGTTATGGTTCGATACTCTGTTCAGATTTCAGAAGAATTTTTCAGACGCTAAGGAAGGTGCTGTTCAAGTTGCGTTCAGTCCAGACCAGTATCAGGGGAGGTTCTGTACAAGTCAAGATCAGTCCAGTCCAGTCCAGTCAAGGCGTCCCTTGGGTTTTGGCCATGTCCTCTCCGATCAACCAGCTGCTTCTTGCCTAGAACACTGTGAGTTGGTTTGTTTGAATTCCACTTGGAATTTAGGGTAGATCGAGTCTGCATATAGATTAGAATGATCACGTTATTGAATGGTAGAGTCCTTAGGGTTTTTTTATTTATGGAACCGGACTCAGTTTAGCAAGGGCTAAGCTGAGATGAATGGAATTAAGACTGAGTTAATAACCTGACTAGGACTAGGGCTAGGATGCATCATGTTTTCTATTCTTGCGTGTTGATATGGTTGAGTGCAGGTTCCCGTTATCTTTAAGGATAGTTTCATAGCAGGAGGCTGGACTATCTGGATAACGGTTTGATTTCTTTGTTTAGTATTGATATTATTGTTTAGTTATTAGTACTAAGGGTCTTAGGCCATATAGGCCGGACTACTGGTACTATGGTTAGTCTTGTGGAGTCGACTGTCTAGTTAGGATCTGGAACTCTATCTTTAGGTTAGGTTCTAGATTGAGTTTGTGTTGTGTGAGTGTGCCGACAGTATGTGCGTAACCCGCCCATACTAGGCTTGTGTAGGGGTGATTAGTGTTTCCTCGGCCTCGTACCCAGCGGGTTCAAGGAAACCCCTTATTCGCTGGATCGGGAAGACTCAGAGAGACGGGATCATGGCCTATGGCTGAGTGATTACACGACGGTGTAATGTGGCAGTGACCCGAAGGACTGTGGGCTGTCGCGCGGTGACCCGAAGGACTGTGGGCCGCGGTCGGTTGAAAGTTCCTTCTTCTGGCCTTTGTGGTAGGGAGATAGGATATTGCCGATAGAGAGGAGGAACACGATGTCACCAGGGCCCAGGTTAGAGTGTTGTGTTAGTGTGTCGTAGAGGGTTATGGGATCCTCGAGTTAGGGTAGCACCGATATACGGTGTTACGTGTTAGATCGAGTCGTAGTTATAGTTATTATTGTGGTTGTGGTTGATTGATTTGCTTGCAGGTTCTGACATTAAGTCCTAAGTCTGGTTTAGGTACCGGATTAGGCTTGGTGTGTATTTGGTTATTGTAGGCCCGACGTTGTCCTGTATGTGTTTGAGGGATTGCTTGTGAAGGGTGGTGGATATTAAAGCTATGCGGTATCATTGGTTGGCCGATCATGTTCTTGTTTGATTGTTGGTCGATTGACTAGTGATACTTGTATAGTCTAAGTGTCTAACACTACATGAGTATTGAACTCAGGCGTATATATGGTTAACTAGGGATTGTTTGTTGACTTGTTTTTATGCAGGTTCCCGTTACTTGAAGCTAGATCATGGCAGGAGGCCAAGTCTAACTTAGTAACGGTTTGCTTAGCCTTAGCTTTTATTGCATGCTAGGGAAAGATTGATTGTTATTTTGGGTTGTCTGGGTAGAGTCTAGGTTCCGGGTAGAGGCCGCCAGCTCACTGAGTAACATTAGGTTACTCATCCAACTCCGTTGTCCTTTTTGCAGGTCGCTTTAGGTAAGGATGATCGGATAGCTTGGTGCTGGACGTTAGGACCGCCGGTGTAGATTTTCATGCCTTTTGTAAACGGTATTGTGGATTTGTGTTTGGTTGACTCGATTTGGCAATTAGGCCGGGACCGGTCTCGAATTACATCAATGTATGGATATTTCTCGAATCAATAAAGTAATTGTTTTATATGCGCTTCATGAGTACTCTGATATTTGACTAGTCCGGTCTAACACAACGTTAGGTCGTAGTACGGGTTGAAAAGCCTTAGGCCTCGATCTAACGGAAAACGCTAACTCTTGGCCGGGTTGCAAAGCCTTGTGCCTTGACGCAGTGGGACGAGTTAGTGGATGAACTGGTCGAGGTCATGAAGTAAAGTTTGTGACTCTGACCGGATTGTCCCTAGCCCGTCATGTAGCGCTTCCGAACCATGGTGTTGGGTTGGACGGTCAGTCATGTTCTTGTTTGATTGTTGGCTGGCCGGTTGGCCTTTCATCTCCAACCCTTGGTGTGGGTCGTCCGTCGGTCTTGTTCTTGTTTGATTGTTGGCCGGTGGGTCGACCTTTGCTTAGGACGGTTCGGGGGTGTTACAGAGGTGGTATCAGAGCATGGTTTCGTCCAAGCTTTCGGAACTCATGATTTAATCGGTTTTTGAATATTTTATCGAGTCAAAATGAGTCACAAAAGGCATTAGGGAAACCGGTCACGTCCAGCGATAGGATTTGTGGTTTTAGGAATTAGGATTGAGATAGTGGAATCTAGAACTGTTAGGTTGCTTGGGTAGAACTGTTAGGTTGCTGGTTAGCATTGCTAGGTTGTTCTTAGTAGACTATTGGGATTAGTTGTCTACTAACTTGCATGTGAAGTGTTCTTTTGAGTTGCAGCTTGTGTGTTCGTTGATCGGAACTTTAAGGAATGGAAACCTTAAAGTGAAAAGAGTTCAAGGCTAAAAACCCAAAGTGAAGAGAGAGAGATTCAGAGGGACTGGACAGTGGTATGGACTGGACAAGTATGAGCAAGACTTCGTTGAGAAAGGACTTCATCAGTTTTGGGAAAAGAAAGGTTTCAGTGATCAGAAGCAAAGATGGTGCACGTTATGGCAGAGTAAATGCAAGAAGACGATTCAGTATTCATCAAGTGAAGAGTTTTGTGGCAACTTTGAGAACGAGACTAATGGGAGAGCAGTAGATACGGTGAAGCAATATGAAGATGAATTCAGCATGAGAGTGAAGCGATATGGAGATGAGTTAAGAATGAGTGAAGCATGGGAAATCAAGAAGTGAAGGACGGATTCAAGACTAAAGGAATGCTTTGAGATGTATCAAGACGGAGTGAGTTCAGAACCAGAAGTTTGGGTGGAGACCAGAGAAACCGAAAGGAGGAAACCAAGGGCAAACCGATAAAGAAGCACATCAAGTGATCAAGACCGCGAGACAAGTGATCCAAGGAGAAATTTTCATCAAGGGGATGAACATGTCGTGAAGCTGAGCCATTGGACAACTAAGAATTCGAGGACGAATTCTATTAAGGGGGGGAGAATGTAGAAACCCGTTAAAAAAAAAAAAAAAAAAAAAAAAAAAGAGAGAGAGAGAGAATGGTCGAGTATCTTTGTGGTTGAGTCGCGGGCAATACAGATCGATCGGGAAATTTGAAGTACGAGAAGGTCGAAGAATGGATCGTGAGTGAAGCATGAGTTGAGATAAGCTGCTCTACCATTGTTAGAAATGTCTTAGATTGATCATACAGCAGTTTTGGAATAATTACATTTTTGAAGCACGACGGTTTAAAAGCTCGACGTTTTGGAAGATTGACGTTTCTTCATCGCGAAGTTTTCTCGGAATATCTTCGTATCAGTAAAATATTATTCTGAAGACATTATAAGTCGGAAGCATGAAGGGAATTAAGCAGGACGAGAAGCAAGCACGATGGGATTGAAGCACGACAGGAAAACCCAAAGTTGGGCGAAAACCCTAATTTCGGTATTACGAAATTCTTTGAGGAAGCCGGAGGCTCGGGAAATATTTTTAAAGGATATCAGACATCATCTGAAGTTTATTAAAAATATTGAAAGAATCAGAATGGGAGCGGAAAAATATTCGGGATTGATCGCGGGTCAGAAATTCACAAGAAGGGTCTAAATCGCGCAAAGGAACCGAGAAGCTCGAGGTGGCTTGATCTAAGGGATATGAACGTGGTGGCAACTGTCTAACCAGTCAAGAGAAGTTCGAGGTGTCGCCGTGCATGGAATCTGCACATGCAGCTTGACATGTAGAAGCACGAGGTGGATTGGCCAAGCACGAGATGTCGCGACGCATGCAACCGAAGCATGCTGATCGACATGTGTGAGGATGTGTGGCGCCTTGCATGAGCTCCAGTCATGCAGCCTGACATCTGGGAGGAGAGGTGGATTCCTGCATGTGTCCTGTACATGCAGCCAGCCATGTGGAGCACGAGGTGTCGCCGTGCATGCGTCCGGAGCCATGCGGAGCGACACACGGGCTGCCACCAACCTGAAGCTGATTGGCTGGTGTCTCCTATAAATACCCCACGACCCCAGCTCATTTCTTCAAATCCAGACCTGTCCAAACCAAGTTAAAACCTTGAGAGAAAAGTAGAAAAAGAAAGTAAGAGGTTCTGAGCTATTTCGAGAGTTTTAGAGAGTTTTCGAATCAGTTTCTCTACTGATTTCAAGTCAGCGCCTAGGGAAGGTTCTGGCCAACTGAAGATCAATAAATTGAAGACCAATTCAGATGGGAAGCAAGGCAACGTGGTTAGAGAGAGAGAGAGAGAGAGAGAAGAGAGTGTAGCTGAGTTCCGAAGATCGATACTTCACCAAGAAGCGAAGTTCTGTCTGCAATTGTTATGCGGAAGCTCTGCCCAAATCAATCTGTCCACTCTACTCATATTCTTTGATGATCAAGTGGAGTTGCTGTCCAAGATCAGTTCAGTTCCATGGTTTCAGCTCAGTCGAGGTTATGATTCGATACTCTGTTCAGATTTCAGAAGAATTGTTCAGACGCTAAGGAAGGTGCTGTTCAAGTTGCGTTCAGTCCAGACCAGTATCAGGGGAGGTTCTGTACAAGTCAAGATCAGTCCAGTCCAGTCCAGTCAAGGCGTCCCTTGGGTTTTGGCCATGTCCTCTCCGATCAACCAGCTGCTTCTTGCCTAGAACACTGTGAGTTGGTTTGTTTGAATTCCACTTGGAATTTAGGGTAGATCGAGTCTGCATATAGATTAGAATGATCACGTTATTGAATGGTAGAGTCCTTAGGGTTATTTTATTTATGGAACCGGACTTAGTTTAGCAAGGGCTAAGCTGAGATGAATGGAATTAAGACTGAGTTAATAACCTGACTAGGACTAGGGCTAGGATGCATCATGTTTTCTATTCTTGCGTGTTGATATGGTTGAGTGCAGGTTCCCGTTATCTTTAAGGATAGTTTCATAGCAGGAGGCTGGACTATCTGGATAACGGTTTGATTTATTTGTTTAGTATTGATATTATTGTTTAGTTATTAGTACTAAGGGTCTTAGGCCATATAGGCCGGACTACTGGTACTATGGTTAGTCTTGTGGAGTCGACTGTCTAGTTAGGATCTGGAACTCTATCTTTAGGTTAGGTTCTAGATTGAGTTTTTGTTGTGTGAGTGTGCCGACAGTATGTGCGTAACCCGCCCATACTAGGCTTGTGTAGGGGTGATTAGTGTTTCCTCGGCCTCGTACCCAGCGGGTTCAAGGAAACCCCTTATTCGCTGGATCGGGAAGACTCAGAGAGACGGGATCATGGCCTATGGCTGAGTGATTACACGACGGTGTAATGTGGCAGTGACCCGAAGGACTGTGGGCTGTCGCGCGGTGACCCGAAGGACTGTGGGCCGCGGTCGGTTGAAAGTTCCTTCTTCTGGCCTTTGTGGTAGGGAGATAGGATATTGCCGATAGAGAGGAGGAACACGATGTCACCAGGGCCCAGGTTAGAGTGTTGTGTTAGTGTGTCGTAGAGGGTTATGGGATCCTCGAGTTAGGGTAGCACCGATATACGGTGTTACGTGTTAGATCGAGTCGTAGTTATAGTTATTATTGTGATTGTGGTTGATTGATTTGCTTGCAGGTTCTGACATTAAGTCCTAAGTCTGGTTTAGGTACCGGATTAGGCTTGGTGTGTATTTGGTTATTGTAGGCCCGACGTTGTCCTGTATGTGTTTGAGGGATTGCTTGTGAAGGGTGGTGGATATTAAAGCTATGCGGTATCATTGGTTGGCCGATCATGTTCTTGTTTGATTGTTGGTCGATTGACTAGTGATACTTGTATAGTCTAAGTGTCTAACACTACATGAGTATTGAACTCAGGCGTATATATGGTTAACTAGGGATTGTTTGTTGACTTGTTTTTATGCAGGTTCCCGTTACTTGAAGCTAGATCATGGCAGGAGGCCAAGTCTAACTTAGTAACGGTTTGCTTAGCCTTAGCTTTTATTGCATGCTAGGGCTAGATTGATTGTTATTTTGGGTTGTCTGGGTAGAGTCTAGGTTGCGGGTAGAGGCCGCCAGCTCACTGAGTAACATTAGGTTACTCATCCAACTCCGTTGTCCTTTTTGCAGGTCGCTTTAGGTAAGGATGATCGGATAGCTTGGTGCTGGACGTTAGGACCGCCGGTGTAGATTTTCATGCCTTTTGTAAACGGTATTGTGGATTTGTGTTTGGTTGACTCGATTTGGCAATTAGGCCGGGACCGGTCTCGAATTATATTAATGTATGGATATTTCTCGAATCAATAAAGTAATTGTTTTATATGCGCTTCATGAGTACTCTGATATTTGACTAGTCCGGTCTAACACAACGTTAGGTCGTAGTACGGGTTGAAAAGCCTTAGGCCTCGATCTAACGGAAAACGCTAACTCTTGGCCGGGTTGCAAAGCCTTGTGCCTTGACGCAGTGGGACGAGTTAGTGGATGAACTGGTCGAGGTCATGAAGTAAAGTTTGTGACTCTGACCGGATTGTCCCTAGCCCGTCATGTAGCGCTTCTGAACCATGGTGTTGGGTTGGACGGTCAATCATGTTCTTGTTTGATTGTTGGCTGGCCGGTTGGCCTTTCATCTCCAACCCTTGGTGTGGGTCGTCCGTCGGTCATGTTCTTGTTTGATTGTTGGCCGGTGGGTCGACCTTTGCTTAGGACGGTTCGGGGGTGTTACACACAGGATGTCCGTGGCTGGCCGTGTGTGTCCGTCAGCACACACAAGACGTCTGTGGCTGTCCATCAGTACACATATCAGCACACTAGTCCTTGGACTCAGCACGCTGGCCCTTCCCGTGGACTGTTTGGGTGATTTTAGCCCACGTGGGCTGTCTGTTCAGTACACATAGGATGTCTGTGGGTGTCCGTCTGCACACACAGGACGTCCGTGTGTGTCCATCGGCACACACAGAACGTCCGTGGCTGTCCGTGTGTGTCTGTGTGTGTCCATAAGCACACACAAGACGTTCATGGTTGTCCATCAGTACACATATCAGCACGTTGGTCCTTGGACTCAGCACGCTGACCCTTCCCATGGACTGTTTGGGTGATTTTGGCCCAAGTGGGCTGTCTGTTCAGTGCATACAGGACGTCCGTTGGTGTCCGCCAGCACAAACAGGACGTCTGTGGCTCTCCGTGGCTGTCCATCAGCAGACACAGACGTCTGTGGCTGTCCGTGTGTGTCCGTCAGCACACGCATGACGTCTGTGGCTGTCCGTGTGTGTCCGTATGTGTCCGTCAGCACACACAGGACGTCTGTGGCTGTCCATCAGTACACATATCAGCACGTTGGTCCTTGGACTCAGCATGCTGACCCTTCCCATGTACTGTTTGGGTGATTTTGATCCACGTGGGCTGTCTTTTCAGTACACACAGGACGTCTGTGGGTGTCCACCAGCACACATAGGACGTCTGTGGCTGTCCGTGTGTGTCCGTCAGCACACACAGGACGTCTGTGGCTGTCCATCAGTACATATATCAGCACGCTGGTCCTTGGACTCAGCATGCTGGCCCTTCCCGTGGACTGTTCGGGTGATTTTAGCCCACGTGGGCTGTCTGTTCAGTACACACACGACGTCTATGGGTGTCCGTCAGCACACATAGGACGTGTAACATCCCGGATCCTGAATAGGATCATTGGGACGGCCATGGTTCGAGGAAACATACTAGCCAGTCTTAAGACATCAAGGCAAGCGTTCCATGGCCGGATAAGAAGGTTATGGACGTAAGGAAACTTAGACTTAACCTTACACAAGTCGAGAATCAGCTACATCGAGCAGGACGGTAGCTGGACGGATGGAACGGGTAGCTCAACTAGCTCAACGGAGTTAGGATAAGCTCACTCCAGCTCGGACACTACAAGGTCAGCTCCACTAGCTGGACTACTAGCTCACTCATCTGAGGCAGCTGGGGGTCAGCTCATCTCAGCTGGATGGACTGTTCGGGTTTCGGTCCGATGGTCTGGGTCCGGGCCGGTGGCAGGCCATGTGGGGTCCGGCCATGAGGTCATGGACCATTGGGGCTTGGGACAAGGCCATGGGCTAAGTCTAGAAGAGTTGGGTAAGGCTTTGGTCCACTGCCCGACCCAAACCCATGCGGTATTGGCGAAGGGACGCATGCGGCCGAAAGGGTGTAACCTTGGCCGATTGTGCCCGTTCGCTGGCCAGTCATGCATGTTTGTGGGGCAAGACTTACCCCCTCGTTTTCTGTAAATATGGGGCCCTCTCTATCGATTTCAATCATCCAATCCAGAGTAAAAATACTCAGAGAAATCATAGAGAGAGAGTTTCCGGCCAAAGCAAGGCCGATTGTGTGGTGGTTAGGTTTCCGGCGATCCGATCGTTTGTGAAGCAACCTCCGATCAAGTATGGGAGACCGAGAGCAGGAGAAGAGCATGGAGAACCCTGACCTGGTTCAGAAGGTACGTGGTGGGCTTTGGCCGCACCAGTCCGAACGGAAGGTCCTTGTGATCGCACCGCGGCTCTGGACGGTTCATTAGACCTGACCGCTTCTCCTCTTCTTGTTTCATTCCGGTCCTTTCTCTTCTTTCTGATTATGCACAAAGGGTTGTGTTGGTTCAGTCCAAGGGACATCTTCCTGGACTTGGCTGGACATAACCAAACCGCTAACCTAGATGCTGGTCGGTTAGACGGTCGGTTCGAATCGCACCATAGACTGGGCGGTTGGGCTAAACGGTTGGGCATGTCCCAAGAGGCACGACTGGCCAAAGGTCACGAGTTACCAACGGTTGTGAGTTGCCAAAGGGTGTGAGTAACCAAGAGTTACGAACGCCAAGTGGTACGATCACCAAGTAGTACGAGGACCAAGAGGTACCAAAGGCCGAAGGGGGGCGTGTACCAAGCAGTGCCTGTTGAGGCAGGTCGTGTTCGTTCCTTAGGGATCAGACCATGTCTTGTCCGTTGAGACAAGTACACGGTCCGTCCAGGCCAGGGTAAGAGTCGCAAGGTCCGACCGGCCATTGGCCTGACCGGATTGGGCGTGAGGCTTACTCGGCCGTTGGATCCTGGCTAAGGCCGGATCAGGTAAGGAAGCCCGTTGGGCCATTGAGCCGGACTTCATCTAGGCCGGTCGCACCTAGATTCTATCCGGATGGATGGATTGGTCTTCGTGTGGTCTTTTTATCTATTCTGGACTGTCTCTCTGATTCTAAGTCAAGGGGTGGTTGGTTGAATGACTTAGGATTCGGTAGGCAGGTTCATATCTTTTCACAAGTATATTGTCTGAGGTTTATCAATGTTCTAGGAACCAAGCCAAGCATTGTAGGATCGACCAGTCCTATTCTCGGTTATGATTGATGCTTACCTGGTTGTGGTTTCAGGAACTAAGGATGGTTCTGGTCAAGCCAAGGAGCCGTGAAGGCTCGGTCAGTGAGAGGCTGTGTAACGTGTGGTTAGATGATGCTAGGGACGAACTAGTGATTGTCTATGAAACTGTTAAGAAGTTGTGTATTGGATCTCATGTTTCTAAGTACTACAAAGTTTACACATTGTTATTCCGCTGTGCTATCTGTTACATTGTTTTAGAACCTCAGATTCGAACATGACTTAGTAAATGAAAGACTTAAAATGAATCAAACAAGCAAAGAAATTGATTAAGTAGCAAACGGGTTCAGTCTTGTCGAGAGGCCGGATTCGGGAGTTACAAGTTGGTATCAGAGCATGCTTGATTCTAGGATAGTTGGGTTATGTAGTCCACACACACGCAGCCAGCTGATTCAGTCTCACGGTGAGGTTTGATAGTTAGGTCTAGGGATTAATTGTCTCGGTTAAGTTATGTATATGTTGTACTAACAATGTCTGAATCCTTAGGCTGGGAAAAGCAAATCGGGAAAGACCCGAAGGAATAAGAAAACGGCTGGTCCGTCAAGTCAAGCGGCTGCGGACGGACTTAATCTGTCCGGGTTACCAACCGAGCCGGCTGTGACTAACACCAGTGATGTCATGTCCCCGATCCTGGATAGGATCGTCCGGACGGACTGCGGTGCGAGGAAACGCACCAGTCAGGTCATATGACCTAAAGACAAGTATATCATGGCCTGAAGGTAAGGTTAAGGGCATCAGGAAGCTAAGGCATAGCTAATCCAAGAAGGAGACAAGCTCAAAGGAGCTGGACAAGCGAGCTGGTAGCTGGACAATATCCAGGTGAAGCTCGATGAAGTGAGTGATCAGAATGGATCATGGGAAAACTAAGTCTAGGTCTGGAAATTGACCAAGGGACTTAGAAGGATTGAAGAAGATAAGGAAGCAAGCTGGACACAGTGTATAACAGCTGGGCGATGCAGTAAGCAAGCTCGACCAGCTAGGTGAAGTGTAGTGCAGCTCGGTGTAGCTCACTGAAGTATAGGTCAGCTCCCTGAGCTGGATGGTCTAGCTCACTCAGCTGGATCAGCTGGGGATCAGCTCAACTCAGCTGGACTGAGTGTTCAGGTGTTGGGCAGTGGGCCGGGTCTGGACAGTGGCCGGGCCATGTGGGTGACCCGTGTGTGCCGATGGGCTAGTGGGCTCTTGGGATTGAGCCATGGGCATGGGCAGCCCATGTGGGATAGTTTTGGACATGTCCAGGAGTGGTTTGGCAGTTCCAGGGCGTGTGGTAACTGCCATAGGCGAAAGGGTGCAATCTGTACCATTGATTAAATCAATGGCCAGAAATGATACCGAAGGATGCAATGGTTAAGAAGTAACCACCCCTTCTCCTATATAAGGAGGGCAAGTCCGTGCCTTTTGATTCCCGCCAGGGCTTCCTACTACACCCTGAAACACAAAGAATCCAGAGAAAAATACAGAGATTTGGTCGGATTCCCAATCCAAGACCCATGGTGGTGTGAAGGCCATAAAGAGACAGTTTTAGGGCAGATCAAGGGGGAAGTTGAGAACGACCCTCTGAACGGTTTTGACCATTGTTGACAACACCTAAAGCCTTATCTGGAGCCTGTGAACACACGCAAATGGTGAGGAAAGGAGGGAGTTGGCCGGAATCCATTCCCAAGGGCCAATGCAGCCTTAAAGGGAGATTGGTGTGGAAAGCAGTTTCATGGGGAACAAAGAGGGAACTGATGCACGACCTTTGGATGGTGATTGATCATGGATGATCATTTCAAAGGCTTCCTCTGTGTCTTGGGAACACACGCAATTGGTTAGGAGAGAAGGGGGAAGGCTTGACTCCACTCTCAAAGGCATGAACAGCCTTGAAGATGGATGCAGTATAGAAACTGGTTTCATGGAAGTTCCATGGAAGGAGTGATGGGCACGAACCATGGTTAGATCTTATCAATACTGGAAGTATGTGATAAGGGTTTGATGAAGGCGTGCTAGGAGGAGCATGGACGCCCCTGATGAGGTAACAGGTGGGGACTGCGGACCATTGGACATAGTCTGGTACACTATGGGCTGATCTGGTTCTGCAGTTACACCTTACTCTGTTTTATGATTATTAATCATATTATTTCTTCTTCTTATGATTGAGATTGATGATTAGACATAGTAGCACTGAACCATGGCTTGGCCGGTTCAGAAGAACCCTCCATGGCCTTGGTTTGGCAGCTACGTCCGGATCTCCTACTTCCTGATGGATTTATGGCGATCTGACTTTGGAATCTTCTTAGTGGTGAATTATCATGAATTATCATGGTATTTGGGGATTTTTATCTGATTGATTTCGAGATGGTCAAGGTGGTCGGTGGGGCTGTTTTTAGGTCGAGATCCATAGGATCGAGATCGGTTCTTGGAATTCTGACTTGACCATTCTCTTAGTTAAGATTTATCATGAATTATCATGAATCCTAATGAGTTTTTAGGGATTGATTTAGAGATGGTCCCTTGGGCCGGTTTGGCTGATCTTGGCCGAGATCTATTGGATTGAGGCCGGTTCTGGGAAATCTGATTGGACCATTCTATTAGTTATGATTTATCATGAATTTTCATGAATTTTAATTGATTTTTGGAGCAGGTTTGCTTGGGGTCGAAATTGCACCTGAGGGCATATTGGGGTCAGATCCTTGTGTTAGGATATCTGATCATATGTTTGTGTGCTGGAACATATTGTCACTTATGATATTGATCATAAGGAATTGCTGGTTATCAACCTTGTTTTGGTAAGGTATGGGCAATGCATTGGCTGAGAGCCAGGAAGAAGAGTACAGCTAAGTACTTGGTGGCGTGGACCAATGTACTAAGCTTGGGTGTTATTATTCAAGGCAGGCCGTGTGTGATCTGATCATGGGCAAGGATGGACGACCTGATCCTTGGATGTTGGAACAAGGTGTCTGATCTGATTGATCAAAGGATGCACCGGTGGTAAGAGCAGAGCAACACTAATCAGGTTCAGTGGGACATGGTTCCATGACTGATTAGAAGTATGAAGACTCATCAGTTCTGAGTCATGTGGGGTGGTTGGTTGATTGACTCAGGATCTGATGGGCATTGTTAGTCTTTGTGAGGAATTGATCTGGTTAGACCATGAGAGGACTTGGTATTATATTCTACAAAGCGTACGGGTATTGGATGATGCATGGGCTAAGAAGGGCCAGATGCATATCAGTTACTATTGAAGACTTCCCAAAGGTTACTTAGTCTGTGGGGAGGGTTGGCTGAATGACTAAGTACCCAAGGGAAGAGTTTATGCAGGTATAAGGGAGTTGGAGGAGTGGACGGGGAGCTGGGCAAAGCTACCTCGCACCTCGATCAGCTGGAACGGAGCAGCAAACCTCAAGTGAAGTGGTTCAGCTCAACTAGTTGGGTGAGCTAGCTAAGACAGCTAAGTCAGCTGGGACAATGAGCTAACAAGCTCCGAGAATGTGGCAAAGGTATGATATGTCAATGTTGCATAGATCTAGATAGAATGGCTTAGGGGAACGGAACCTCTGATAGTATGACTTGGTCTAGGTTCAGGATCGACCTTGGAGCTAGCTGGCAGTTGTGTTACTGACCTGTAGCTGAGGTGATCTGACCAGATAAGTGTTAGATTGGATTTAGTCCAATGCATGATAGATGTTATTCCGCTGTGCATAAGTTGAAATGAGCTAAGCTAGGGAATGACTAAGGTAGTCTTGAGCTAAGATCTGAGTTAGCCCTCGCCTATGGGCGATGTTTTTAAATAAGGGCAAAATTTTTAGAGGTTCGGTCAGTGTATAGACCGAGCGACGTGAGGCATCGACCGCGGCCTAGTCGGCCGAGATCGGGTCTTACAGGTGATGTGTTACCGACTGACCATGCCAATCTTACGGGAACTCAACAGGAAGGTCAGCAACACCGGGAGAGTGACGAGGAAGTGGAATCCTCGAACGCTAACCGTGATGGTGACCAGCGTGAGGAAGGGCAGGGAGCAGCCAACGTGTTCGCAGCACTGTCCCGTGAGGACTTGTTAGAGGCCATGAAAGTAATGGGTAACCAGGTGGCGGCTATGACTCAGCTGTTCACTCCACTAGGAATTCATCAGTTGGTCAAGCTACGCCTGTAGCTACGGCTACACCTATTGTTACGGGTCCAGCTGTGGACGCGGTCGAGGTGATCGAGATCGATCCACCGGAAGGGTCTGTAAAGAAGGTTGACTATCTGAGCTTGCTTCAACATCTATCCAGATTGGGTACGAAGCAATTCTCAGGTAGCACCGACCCTGTTGTGGCAGATGAGTGGACGAGTAGGTTGGTCCGAAACTTCCAATCAACTCGCTGTCCAGAGGATTACAGACGAGATATTGCGGTTCACTTCCTGGAAGGGGACGCGCATAATTGGTGGCTTGCAGTGGACAAGCGCACCAATGGAGGTCTCACAAGTTTTGCGGATTTTGAAATTGAATTCAACGCAAATACTTTCCTGCCGAGGCTTTGGATCGTCTGGAAGCTATGTTTCTAGATTTGGTCCAAGGCCGCAGGACCGTACGGGAGTACAAAGAAGAGTTCAACCGACTCAGGCGGTTTGTTGGAAGAGAGCTGGAGGACGAAGCAGTCCAGGTTCGTAGGTTCATCTGACGCCTAAGGCCGGAACTGAAGACCCACTGCTCGATTCGCACTTTCAACACCGTCGGAGAACTGGTGGAATGGGTGGCTTTGTTGGAGTCTAACTTGGCTAAGGAAGCTAAGCTTAAGGCTAAGCCACAGTCTGGCCCATTGGGCAAGACTAATGATAAAAGAGAAAATGGGACCAGGTGGACGGAGGTAAGACCTCTGGTGGCCGACCTGCGTGTTCCAAATGTGGACGGAACCATCCCAGTGAGTGCTGGAAGGCCAAGGGGGCTTGTGTTCGTTGTGGCAGCATGGACCATGGGTTCAGAACTGTCCTCGACTGAACCAGTCTGGGAAGAAGCGGCCAGATGACCTGTTTTCATTGTGGCCAGCCAGGACATTTCCAATCGGAGTGTCCCAAGCTGCAAGGAAGTCAGGGGAAGGGCCGTGGAGATTCAGGAAAGGCGTCCCAAGGCAAACCAACCACCACACCGAGGTGTATGAACTGTCACGAGAAGACGGAGCTTCCGGATCCTTTGATTCGATCTTTGGTAATTATAAATTTATCTTTTTACATTCAAGTAGTAATGCTTGGTCTGGAACCTAGAATGTGGTCTAGGGGATTCTGATGAGGGGTCTCTGATAGGAACCCTCATGGTCGGTCGGGTAAAAACACACGTGCTTTTCGACACAGGGGCTACACATAGTTTTGTGAGTCCGGGACTGGTTGGAAAAGGTCTGTTCTGTCTGGATGCTGGTGATATTTTGGGATAGTGAGGGCGGCCGGTGGGCAAGCCATGAACTCACTAGGTCTCATGTCGAATATCCCAGTACAGATCCAAGGAAAGGTCTTCCCCGTTAATCTGGTCTGTGTCCACCTAAAGAATCAAGAAGTGATCTTAGGTATGGATCGGTTGGGAAAGTACCGAGCCACTCTCGATTGCCATAAGGGTCATGTGCAATTGGAGAATGGACTTCACCCGGTAGAGTACCAAGGTCTGTGTCAGGCTCAAGAGAAAGCAGTGGTTTCAGCAGTTCGAGAGATTCGGATGCTGGAACAGGGTTGTCAGTCATTCTTGGCTACAATTACAACTACAGACCCTGAACGTTCTGGTTTTCTGTTAGACCCACGCGAGGATTCGTTGGTGTCCGAGTTCCAGGATGTGTTTCAGTCGCTACAGGGTGTCCCCCCTGATAGGTCTGATCCCTTCCTGATTGAACTGGAACCAGGGACAGCTCCGCTGTCCAAGAGTCTGTATCGAATGGCTCCGGCCGAGATGGCCGAGCTAATGTAGCTCCCCTTGGGGTGCACCAGTCCTCTTTGTGAAAAAGAAGGATGGTAGCATGTGTCTGTGCATCGACTATCGAGGGTTGAACATGGTAACTGTGAAGAACATTACCCGTTGTCCAGGATAGACGAGCTGTTGGATCAGCTGAAAGGAGCTAAGTGGTTTTCTTAAATCGATTTGGCCTCGGATATATCATCAGATCCTATAGAGCCAAACGACATTAGGAAAACAGCATTTAGGACCACGTACGGCCATTACGAATTCGTAGTGATGCCGTTCGGTCTGACCAATGCACCTGCTGCATTCATGAAAATGATGAACAGCGTGTTCCGGGACTTCTTGGATGAATCAGTGATAATCTTCATTGATGATATCCTGATTTAATCTAAGGACGAGGAATCTCATCGGAAACATTTGAGAGCCGTGCTGGAACGATTACGAGAGCACAAACTCTTTGCTAAACTCAGCAAGTGCAGTTTTTGGCAAAAGAGTATTGGGTTCCTCGGTCATATTGTCTCTGACCAGGGCGTCTCAGTGGTCCAGAGAAGATCCGGGCAATCAAGGATTGGTCCCGACCACGCAGTGACACGGAAGTTAGAAGCTTCCTAGGGCTGGCAGGTTACTATAGAAAGTTTGTGAAGGGATTCGCAAACCTGGCTCAGCCGATGACACGGTTGACTGGAAGGACGTTAAGTTAACATGGTCTGACGAGTGTACGAGATGTTTCTCCGCACTTAAGGATATGTTAACTAGCGCACCCGTCCTGGTTCTCCCGAAGGCAGACCAACCTTATGTTGTCTACACGGATGCATCCATCACTGGACTCTGTTGCGTGTTGACCCAACATGGGAAGGTCATTGCTTACGCGTCAAGGCAGCTGAAGAAACATGAGGGAAACTACCCAACCCATGACCTTGAAATGGCTGCGGTAGTGTTCGCCTTAAAGATTTGGCGATCATATTTATATGGGCCAAAGTCCAGATACTTACGGATCATAAAAGTCTGAAGTATATATTCACCCAGCCTGAGTTGAACTTAAGGCAGAGGAGGTGGATGGAGTTCGTGGCCGACTACGACCTAGACATCACCTACTATCCGGGCAAGGCCAACCTTGTGGCTGACGCTTTGAGCCGGAAACGAGAATATGTTACGGCCGGTAGCGGAATGGACGAGCCGGATGAGGTGGGACGTTTCATCCGTTTAAATGTTTTGAACGGGACGGACGGACCACGGGGTTTAGAGGTGGTGAATAGAGCCGACCTGCTTTCCCGGATCCGAGCGGCCCAAGATCAGGACGAGAACCTGAAGACGGTTGCTCGGAACGACCTGACTGAGTATCAAATCGTTAAGGACGGTACGATCTTAGTTCATGGTCGGATCAGCGTACCCAATGATAGGAGTTTGAAGGACGAGATCCTTAGAGAAGCTCACAAGTCTAGATTCTCGATCCATCCTGGAGTGACCAATGTATCACAATCTCAGACAGTACTATCATTGGATACGGATGAAGGTCGATGTGGCCGAATGGGTGGCCAACTGTCCTACTTGTCAACTCGTCAAGGCCGAACAACAAGTTCAGAGTGGACTGCTTCAGAGCCTACCTATTCCGGAATGGAAGTGGGATCACATCACGATGGACTTCGTGATAGGATTTCCCATGACAAGGAATAGGAATGATGCTGTCTGGGTAATAGTGGATCGACTGACCAAGTCTGCCCACTTCCTGACCATCAAAAAGACTGATGGAGTCGACCGGATTATGAGTAAGTACATTGACGAGATTGTGAGGCTACACGGAGTACCCTCAAGTATAGTTTCGGATAGAGATTCGAGGTTCACATCTCACTTCTGGCAAGCTTTTCAAAAAGCTTTAGGAACAGAGCGAACATGAGTACAGCTTATCATCCCCAAATGGATGGGCAGTCAGAAGGAACTATACGGACGCTGGAGGACATGCTTCGAGCATGTGTTCTCGATTGGGGTGATTCCTAGGAACGGCATTTGCCGTTAGTGGAGTTCGCCTACAATAACAGCTTCCACTCAAGTATAGGCATGTCACCATACGAAGCTTTGTATGGACGACCATGCAGGACACCGTTATGCTGGACCTAAGTGGGGGCACGCAGCATGATAGGCCCCGAGATCGTGGAAGAAACCACGGAGAAGATCATGTCCCTGCGGGACAAGATGAGGGCAGCACAGGACAGACAAAAACACTATGCTGACAAACGAAGGAAAGAACTGGAGTTTACAGTGGGTGATATGATCTATCTCAAAATGATTACCTTTAAAGGTAGAGTACGAATTTCTGGTAGAAGGAAATTGGACCCAAGATACCTAGGGCCGTTCAGAGTCATAGAACGAGTGGGTAGTGTGGCATACAAGTTGGACTTACCATCTGAGATGGAAGCCTTTCATAATGTATTCCATATCTCCCAACTCCGGAAGTGCTTGACGGATCAGGACATCTTAATACCTGAAATACCATCCGATCTAGGTACGAACCTAACTTTGGAAACAAAGCCGGTTTGGATCATAGATAGGATGGAAAAAGCAATGAGAAAGAAAACAATCCAGATGGTCAAGGTCATTTGGGATTGTAATGCTCGAGAAGAGACCACTTGGAGACGGAGGCCAGGATGAAGGCCGAGTTTCCAAATTGGTTCGACCAGTTTGTGTTGGATGAAACACATGAGTCGGATTCGAGGACGAATCCATTGCTAGTGGGGGAGACTTATAACATCCCGGATCGTGAATAGGATCATTGGGACGGCCACGGTTCAAGGAAATGTACTAGCCAGTCTTAAGACATCAAGGCAAGCGTTCCATGGCCGGATAAGAAGGTTAAGGACGTAAGGAAACTTAGACGTAACCTTACACAAGTCAAGAATCAGCTAGACCGAGCAGGACGGTTGCTGGACGGATAGAACGGGTAGCTAAACTAGCTCAACGGAGTTAGGATAAGCTCACTCAAGCTCGGACACTACAAGGTCAGCTTCACTAGCTGGACTACTAGCTCACTCAGCTGAGGCAGCTGGGGTCAGCTCATCTCAGCTGGACGGACTGTTCGGGTTTCGGTCCGATGGTCCGGGTCCGAGCCGGTGACAGGCCATGGGGGGTCTGGCCATGAGGTCATGGACCGTTGGGGCTTGGGACAAGGCTGTGGGCTAAGTCTAGAAGAATTGGGTAAGGCTTTGGGCCTCTGCCCGACCCAACCCATGCGGTATTGGCGAAGGGACGCATGCGGCCGAAAGGGTGTAACCCTTGGCCGATTGTGCCCGTTCGCTGGCCAGTCATGCCTGTTCATGGGGAAAGACTTACCCCCTCGTTTTTCTATAATATGGGGCCCTCTCTGTCGATTTCAATCATCCAATCCAGAGTAAAAATACTCAGAGAAATCGTAGAGAGAGAGAAAGAAAGAGAGAGAGTTTTCGGCCAAAGCAAGGCCGATTGTGTGGTAGTTAGGTTTCCGGCGATCCGATCGTTTGTGAAGCAACCTCCGATCAAGTATGGGAGACCGAGAGCAGGAGAAGAGCGTGGAGAACCCTGACCTGGTTCAGAAGGTACGTGGTTGGTTTTGGCCGCACCAGTCCGAACGAACGGTCCTTGTGACCGCACCGCGGCTCTGGACGGTTCATTAGACCTGACCGCTTCGCCTCTTCTTGTTTCTATCCGGTCCTTTCTCTTCTTTCTGATTATGCATGAAGGGTTGTGTTGGTTCAGTCCAAGGGACACGTTCCTGGACTTGGCTGGACATAACCAAACCGCTAACCTAGACGCTGGTCGGTTAGACGGTCGGTTCGAATCGCACCATAGACTGGGCGGTTGGGCTAAACGGTTGGGCATGTCCCAAGAGGCACGAGTGGCCAAAGGTCACGAGTTACCAACGGTTGTGAGTTGCCAAAGTGTGTGAGTAACCAAGAGTTACGAACGCCAAGTGGTACGATCACCAAGTAGTACGAGGACCAAGAGGTACCAAAGGCCGAAGGGGGCGTGTACCAAGCGGTGCCTGTTGAGGCAGGTCATGTCCGTTCCTTAGGGATCAGACCATGTCTTGTCCGTTGAGACAAGTACACGGTCCGTCCAGGCCAGGGTAAGAGTCGCAAGGTCCGAGCGGCCATTGGCCTGACCGGATTGGGCGTGAGGCTTACTCGACCGTTGGATCCAGGCCTAAGGCCGGATCAGGTAAGGAAGTCCGTTGGGCCATTGAGCCAGACTTCATCTAGGCCGGTCACACCTAAATTCTATCCGGATGGACGGATTGGTCTTCGGGACGATCCGGACTGTTCGTGTGTTCTGTTTATCTATTCTGGACTGTCTATCTGATTCTAAGTCAAGGGGTGGTTGGTTGAATGACTTAGGATTTGGTAGGCAGGTTCATATCTTTTCATAAGTATATTGTCTGAGGTTTATCAATGTTCTAGGAACCAAGCCAAGCATTGTAGGATCGACCAGTCCTATTCTCGGTTATGATTAATTCTTACCTGGTTGTGGTTTCAGGAACTAAGGATGGTTCTGGTCAAGCCAAGGAGCCGTGAAGGCTCGGTCAGTGAGAGGCTGTGTAACGTGTGGTTAGATGATGCTAGGGACGAACTAGTGATTGTCTATGAAACTGTTAAGAAGTTGTGTATTGGATCTCTTGTTTCTACGTAATACAAAGTTTACACATTGTTATTCCGCTGTGCTATCTGTTACATTGTTTTAGAACCTCAGATTCGAACATGACTTAGTAAATGAAAGACTTAAATGAATCAAACAAGCAAAAATTGATTATAGTAGCAAACGGGTTCAGTCTTGTCGAGAGGCCGGATTCGGGCGTTACAGGAAGTCCGTGTGTGTCCGTCAGCACACACAGGACGTCCGTGGCTGTCCGTGTGTGCCTGTTTGTGTCCATCAGCACACACAGGACGTCTGTGGCTGTCCATCAGTACACATATCAGCACGTTGGTCCTTGGACTCAGCACGCTAACCCTTCCCGTGGACTGTTTGGGTAATTTTGGCCCAAGTGTCCGCCAGCACACACAGGACGTCTTTGGCTGTCCGTGGCTGTCCATCATCAGACACAGGACGTCTGTGGCTGTCAGTGTGTGTCTGTCAGCACACACAGGACGTCTGTGGCTGTCCGTGTGTGTCCGTGTGTTTCGTCAGCACACACAGGACATCCGTGGCTGTCCATCAGTACACATATCAGCACGTTGGTCCTTGGACTCAGCACGCTGACCCTTCCCGTGGACTGTTTGAGTGATTTTGGCCCACGGGGGCTGTCTGTTCAGTACACACAGGACGTTCGTGAGTGTCCGCCAGCACACACATGACATCCGTGGCTGTCCATGTGTGTCCGTGTGTGTACGTCTGTGTCCGTCAGCACACAGGTCGTATGTGGCTGTTCATCAGTACACATATCAGCACGTTGGTCCTTGGACTCAGGACGCTGGCCCTTCTCGTGGACTGTTTGGGTGATTTTGGCTCACGTGGGCTGTCTGTTCAGTACACACTGTGGCTGTCCGTCAGCACACACATGCGTCTGTGGGTGTCCGTCAGTACACACAGGACGTACGTGTATGTCTGTCAGCACACACAGGACGTCCGTGGCTGTCCGTGTGTGTCCGTCAGCACACACAGGACGTCAGTGGCTGTTCATCAGTACACATATCAGCACGTTGGTCCTTGGACTCAGCACGCTGGCCCTTCCCGTGGACTGTTCGGTTGATTTTGGCCCACGTGGGCTGTCTGTTCAATACACACAGGACGTCTGTGGGTGTCCGTCAGCACACCCAGGATGTCCGTGGCTGTCCGTGTGTGTATGTGTTTGTCCATCAGCACACACAGGACGTCCGTGGCTGTCCATCAGTACACATATCAGCACGTTGGTCCTTATACTCAGCACGCTGGTCCTTATACTCAGCACGCTGACCCTTCCCGTGGACTGTTAGGGTGATTTTGGCCAGAGTGGGCTGTCTGTTCAGTACACACAGGACGTCCGTGGGTGTCCGCCAGCACACGTAGGACGTCTGTGGCTGTCTGTGGCTGTCCATCAGCAGACACGGGACGTCCGTGGCTGTCTGTGTGTGTCCGTGTGTGTCCGTCAGCACACACAAAACGTCTGTGGCTGTCTATGTGTGTCCGTATGTGTCCGTCAGCACACACAGGACGTCCGTAGCTGTCCATCAGTACACATATCAGCACGTTGGTCCTTGGACTCAGCACGCTGACCCTTCCCGTGGACTGTTTGGGTGATTTTGGTCCACGTGGGCTGTCTGTTCAGTACACACAGGACGTCCGTGGGTGTCCGCCAGCACACACAGGACATCCGTGGCTGTCCGTGTGTGTCCGTGTGTGTCCGTCTGTGTCCGTCAGCACACACAGGTCGTCTGTGGCTGTTCATCAGTACACATATCAGCACGTTGGTCCTTGGACTCAGGACGCTGGCCCTTCCCATGGATTGTTTGGGTGATTTTGGCCCACGTGGCTGTCTCTTCAGTACACACAGGACGTCCGTGGGTGTCCGCCAGCACACACAGGACGTCTGTGGCTGTCTGTGGCTGTCCGACTCACACACATGACGTCTTTGGCTGTCTGTGTGTGTCCGTGTGTGTCTGTGTGTGTCCGTCAGCACACACAGGACGTATGTGGGTGTCCGTCAGCACACACAGGACGTTCGTGTGTGTCCGTCAGCATACACAGGACGTCTGTGGCTGTCCATTAGTACATATATCAGTACGCTGGTCCTTGGACTCAGCACGCTGGCCCTTCCCGTGGGCTGTTTGTTCAGTACACACAAGACGTCTGTTGGTGTCCGTCAGCACACACAGCACATCCGGGTGTGTCCATCAGCACACACAGGACGTCCGTGGCTGTACGTGTGTGTCCATCAGCACGTGCTTCCGCAGTAAATGACGAGGTCAAAAAATTGCTCAAAGTCGAGTCGATAACAGAAGTAAGATACCCAGACTGGCTCGCGAACCCTGTAGTAGTCAAAAAGAAAAACAGGAAATGGCGAGTTTGCGTGGATTTTACCGACCTAAACAAGGCCTGTCCGAAGGATAGTTTCCCTCTACCACATATCGATCAATTGGTAAGCAACAACAGCGGGCAACGAGCTCTTATCCTTCATGGACGCCTTCTCAGGTTATAATCAAATTATGATGAACCCCGACTGTAACACCCCCGAACCGTCCTAGCATAGGTCGACCCACCGGCCAACAATCAAACAAGAACATGACCGACGGACGACCCACACCAAGGTTTGGAGATGAAAGGCCAACCGGCCAGCCAACAATCCAAAAAGAACATGACTGACCGTCCAACCCAACACCATGGTTCGGAAGCGCTACATGACGGGCTACGGACAATCCGGTCAGAGTCTCAAACTTTACTTCACGACCTCGACCAGTTCATCCACTAAGTCGTCCCGCTGCGTCAAGGCACGGCTTTGAAACCCGGCCAAGAGTTAGCGTTTTCCGTTAGATCGAGGCCTAAGGCTTTTCAACCCATACTACGACCTAACATTGTGTTAGACCGAACTAGTCAAATATCAGAGTACTCATGAAGCGCATATAAAACATTTACTTATTGATTCGAGAAATATCCATACATTGAATAATTCGAGACTGAGCCCGACCTAATGCCAAATCGAGCCACAAAACACATAACTCAATACCGTTTACAAAAGGCATGAAAATCTACACCCGGCGGTCCTAATGTCCAGCACCAACCTATCCGATCATCCTTACCTAAAGCGACCTGAAAAAAAAGGAAAACGGAGTTGGATGAGTAACCTAATGTTACTCAGTGAGCTGGTGGCCTCTACCCGCAACCTAGACTCTAACCAGACAACCCAAAATAACAATCAATCTAGCCCTAGCATGCAATAAAAGCTAAGGCTAAGCAAACCGTTACTGAGTTAGATTTGGCCTCCTGCCATGATCTAACTTCAAGTAACAGGAACCTGCAAGAAAACAAGTCAACAACCAATCCTTAGTTAACCATATATACGCCTGAGTTCAGTACTCATGTAGTGTTAGACACTTAGACTATACAAGTATCATTAGTCGATCCAACAATCAAACAAGAACATGATCGGCCAACCAATGATACCTCATAGCTTAATATCCACCACCCTTCACAAGCAGTCAGACTGGTCTTAATGCCAGAACCTGCAAGTAAATCAACAAGAACATGATCGAACAACGTCAGGCCTACAATAACCAAATACACACCAAGCCTAATACGGTACCTAAACCAGACTTAGTCTTAATGCCAGAACCTGCAAGTAAATCAATCACCACAATCACAATAATAACTATGAGTAATCTACTCGTACTCGAA
>NW_026014667.1:0-40000 GCF_020379485.1 Brassica napus
GGCTGGCTTGCCCGTATCTTGTTCGGTTTCGTGGATTTTTGAGCCCACTTGGGCTGTCTGTTCAGTACACACACAGACCGACGTTTGTCGGGTGTCGTCAGCACACACAGGATCTGTGGCTGTCTGTGTGTGTCCTCAGCACAACCAACTCCGTGGGTGGCTGTCCATCAGTACACATATCAGGACGTTGGTCCTTGGACTCAGCACGCTAACCCGCTCCCGTGGACTGTTTGGGTATTTTGGCCCAAGTGTCCGCCACCACACCCAGGACGTCTGGGCTGTCTGGCGGTCCATCAGCAACACAGGACTTTTGTGGGGCTGTCCATGTGTGTCGGTCAGCACACACAAGACGTCCGTGGGTGTCCGGCAGCACACACAGGACATCCCGTGGCTGTCCGTGGCTGTCCGGCAGCACCACACAGGACGTCTTGGTGGCCGTCAGCACACATGTAGGACGTGTGTGGTGTCCGTAAGCCACACCAGTGACGTCCGTGGGTGGTTCTCCCACACACACAGGACGTTTCGTCGCTGGCCTTGGTGGTCGGCTGTGTGGTGTCCGTCAGCACACACAGACATCTGTTGTCTGTCCATCAACACTATCAGCACGCGGTCCTTGACTCAGCACGCTGGCCTTCCTGTGGACTGTTTCGGGTGAAATTGGCCGATGTGGGCTGTCTGTGAGTACAGCACAGGTACGTCTGTGGGTGTCCGTCAGCACACACAGGACGTCCCGTGCCGTCTGTGTGTCCTCAGCACACCATGTAGACGTTCGTGGCTGTCCGTGTGTGTCTGTATGTGTCCGCCAGCACACACAGGACGTTCGATGGCTGTCCATCAGTACACATATCAGCACCTGGTCCTGTGGACTCAGCATGCTGGCCCTTCCCGTGGACTTTTTCGGGGGTCGGTGGTTTGGTTTTTTTTAGCCCACGTGGGCTGTCTGGTGCCACAACACGACGTTTGCCGTGTCAGTCGCACCACACAGGACGTCTGTGGCTGTCCGTGTGTGTCCATCAGCACACACAGGACGTCCGTGGCTGCCTGGTCCAGTATACCCCATAGCCATCAGCACGTTGTCCTGGACACCCAGCACCCTGCCCTTTCCGTGACTGTGGGAGATTTGTTGCCTAAGTGGGCTGTCTGTTCAGTTACACACAGAACGTCCGTTGGTGTCCGCCAGCACACCTGGACTCTGAGGCTGGCTCTGTGGCTGTCCATCAGCAGACACATGCGTCCGTGGCTGTCCACTGTGTGGGTCCGTTGTGGGTCAGTCAGCACACACAGGACGTCCGTGGCTGTTCGTGTGTGTCTGTATGTGTCCGCCAGCACGCACAGGACGTTCGAGGCTGTCCATCAGTACACATAATCAGCACACTGGTCCTTGGACTTAGCATGCCCTTGCCCTTCCCGTGGATTTGTTCGGGTGATTTTAGCCCACGTGGGCTGTCTGTTCATACACACACACGTTTGTCGGTGTCAGTCAGCACACACAGGATGTCTGTGGTTGTCCGTGTGTGTCCATCAGCACACACAAGACGTCCGTGGCTGTCCATCAGTACAATATAAGGACGTTGGTCCTTGGACTCAGCACGCTAACCCTTCCCGTGGACTGTTTGGGTAATTTTGGCCCAAGTGTCCGCCACCACACACAGGCACAGGCGTCTGTGGCTGTCCATCAGCAAACACAGGACGTCTGTGGCTATGGCTGTCCGTGTGTGTCGGTCAGCACACACAGTTACGTCCGTGGTGTCCGGCAGCACACACAGGACGTCTGTGACTGTCCGTGGCTGTCCGTCAGCACACACAGGACGTCGTGGGTGTCTGTCAGCACACATAGGACGTGTGTGGGTGTCCGTCAGCACACACAGGATGTCCGTGTGTTTCGTCAGCACACACAGGACGTTCGTGGCTGGCCTTGTGTGTCTGTGTGTGTCCGTCAGCACACACAGGACGTCTGTGGCTGTCCATCAGTACACATATCAGCACGCTGGTCCTTGGACTCAGCACGCTGGCCCTTCCCCTGGACTGTTCGGGTGAAATTGGCCGACGTGGGCTGTCTGTTGAGTACACACAGGACGTCTGTGGGTGTCCGTCACCACACACAGGATGTCCGTGTGTGTCCGCCAGCACACACAGGACGTCTGTGGCTGTCCGTGTGTGTCTGTGTGTGTCCATCAGCACACACAGGACGTCTGTGGCTGTCCATCAGTACACATATCAGCACGTTGGTCCTTGGACTCAGCACACTGACCCTTCCCGTGGACTGTTTGGGTGATTTTGGCCTAAGTGGGTTGTCTGTTCAGTACACACAGAACGTCCGTTGGTGTCCGCCAGCACACACAGGACGTCTGTGGCTGTCCGTGGCTGTCCATCAGAAGACACAGGACGTCTGTGGCTGTCCGTGTGTGTCCGTCAGCACACACAGGACGTCTGTGGCTGTCCGTGTGTGTCCGTATGTGTCCGTCAGCACACAAAGGACGTCTGTGGCTTTCCATCAGTACACATATCAGCACGTTGGTCCTTGGACTCAGCACGCTGCCCTTCCCGTGGACTGTTTGGGTGATTTTGGTCCACGTGGGCTGTCTGTTTAGTAAACACAGGACGTCTGTGGGTGTCCGCCAGCACACAAAGGACGTTTGTGGCTGTCCGTGTGTGTCCGTCAGCACACACAGGACGTTCGTGGCTGTCCATTAGTACATATATCAGCACGCTGATCCTTGGATTAAGCATGCTGGCCCTTCCCGTGGACTGTTCGGGTGATTTTAGCCCACGTGGGCTGTCTGTTCAGTACACAAACAACGTCTGTGGGTGTCCGTCAGCACACACAGGACGTCCGTGTGTGTCCGTCAACACACACAGGACGTCTGTCGCTGTCCGTGTGTGTCCATCAGCACACACAGGACGTCCGTGGCTGTCCATCAGTACACATATCAGGACGTTGGTCCTTGGACTCAGCACGCTAACCCTTCCCGTGGACTGTTTGGGTAATTTTGGCCCAAGTGTCCGCCAGCACACACAGGACGTCTGTGGCTGTCTGTGGCTGTCCATCAGCAGACACAGGACGTCTGTGGCTGTCCGTGTGTGTCCGTCAGCACACATAGGACGTCTGTGGGTGTCCGCCAGCACACACAGGACGTCCGTGGCTGTCCGGCAGCAAACATAGGACGTCTGTGGGTGTCCGTCAGCACACACAGGACATCGGTGGGTGTCCGTCAGCACACACAGGACGTCCGTGTGTGTTCATCAGCACACACATGACGTTCGTGGCTGGCCTTGTGTGTCCGTGTGTGTCCGTCAGCACACTCAGGACATCTGTGGCTGCCCATCAGTACACATATCAGCACGCTGGTCCTTGGACTCAGCATGCTGGCCCTTCCTGTGGACAATTCGGGTGAAATTGGCCGACATGGGCTGTCTGTTGAGTACACACAGGACGTCTGTGGGTGTCCGTCAGCACACACAGGACGTCCGTGTGTGTCCGTCAGCACACATAAGGACGTCCGTGGCTGTCCATGTGTGTCTGTGTGTGTCCATCAGCACACACAGGACGTCCGTGGCTGTCCATCAGCACACACAGGACGTCCGTGGCTGTCCATCAGTACACATATCAGCACGTTGGTCCTTGGACTCAGCACACTGATCCTTCCCGTGGACTGTTTGGGAGATTTTGGCCTAAGTGGGCTGTCTGTTCAGTACACACAGAACGTCTGTTGGTGTCCGCCAGCACACACAGGACGTCTGTGGCTGTCTGTGGCTGTCCATCAGCAGACACAGGACGTCCGTGGCTGTCCGTGTGGGTCCGTGTGTGTCCGTCAGCACAGATCGATCGGGAAATTTGAAGTACGAGAAGGTCGAAGAATGGATCGTGAGTGAAGCATGAGTTGAGATAAGCTGCTCTACCATTGTTAGAAATGTCTTAGATTGATCATACGGCAGTTTTGGAAGAATTACCTTTTTGAAGCACGACGGTTTAGAAGCTCGACGTTTTGGAAGATTGACATTTCTTCATCGCGAAGTTTTCTCTCGGAATATCTTCGTATCAGTAAAATATTATTCTGAAGACATTATAAGTCGGAAGCAGGACGGGAATTAAGCAGGACGGGAAGCAAGCACGACGGGAAGCAAGCACGATGGGATTGAAGCACGACAGGAAAACCCGAAGTTGGGCGAAAACCCTAATTTCGGTATTACGAAATTCTTTGAGGAAGCCGGAGGCTCGGGAAATATTTTTAAAGGATATCAGACATCATCTGAAGTTTATTAAAAATATTCAAAGAATCAGAATGGGAGCGGAAAAATATTCGGGATTGATCGCGGGTCAGAAATTCACAAGAAGGGTCTAAATCTCGCAAAGGAACCGAGAAGCTCGAGGTGGCTTGATCTAAGGGATATGAACGTGGTGGAAACTGTCTAACCAGCTGAGTGTCAAGAGAAGCTCGAGGTGTCGCCATGCATGGAATCTGCACATGCAGCTTGACATGTAGAAGCACGAGGTGGATTGGCCAAGCACGAGATGTCGCGACGCATGCAACCGAAGCATGCTGATCGACATGTGTGAGGATGTGTGGCGCCTTGAATGAGCTCCAGTCATGCAGCCTGACATCTGGGAGGAGTGGTGGCGTCCTGCATGTGTCCTGTACATGCAGCCAGCCATGTGGAGCACGAGGTGTCGCCGTGCATGCGTCCGGAGCCATGCGGAGCGACACACGGGCTGCCACCAACCTGAAGCTGATTGGCTGGTGTCTCCTATAAATACCCCACGACCCCAGCTCATTTCTTCAAATCCAGACCTGTCCAAACCAAGTTAAAACCTTGAGAGAAAAGTAGAAAAAGAAAGTAAGAGGTTCTGAGCTATTTCGAGAGTTTTAGAGAGTTTTCGAGATCAGTTTCTCTACTGATTTCAAGTCAGCGCCTAGGGAAGGTTCTGGCCAACTGAAGATCAATAAATTGAAGACCAATTCAGATGGGAAGCAAGGCAACGTGGTTAGAGAGAGAGAGAGAGAGAGAGTGTAGCTGAGTTCCGAAGATCAATACTTCACCAAGAAGCGAAGTTCTGTCTGCAATTGTTATGCGGAAGCTCTGCCCAAATCAATCTGTCCACTCTACTCATACTCTTTGATGATCAAGTGGAGTTGCTGTCCAAGATCAGTTCAGTTCCATGGTTTCAGCTCAGTCGAGGTTATGGTTCGATACTCTGTTCAGATTTCAGAAGAATTGTTCAGACGCTAAGGAAGGTGCTGTTCAAGTTGCGTTCAGTCCAGACCAGTATCAGGGGAGGTTCTGTACAAGTCAAGATCAGTCCAGTCCAGTCCAGTCAAGGCGTCCCTTGGGTTTTGGCCATGTCCTCTCCGATCAACCAGCTGCTTCTTGCCTAGAACACTGTGAGTTGGTTTGTTTGAATTCCACTTGGAATTTAGGGTAGATCGAGTCTGCATATAGATTAGAATGATCACGTTATTGAATGGTAGAGTCCTTAGGGTTATTTTATTTATGGAACCGGACTCAGTTTAGCAAGGGCTAAGCTGAGATGAATGGAATTAAGACTGAGTTAATAACCTGACTAGGACTAGGGCTAGGATGCATCATGTTTTCTATTCTTGCGTGTTGATATGGTTGAGTGCAGGTTCCCGTTATCTTTAAGGATAGTTTCATAGCAGGAGGCTGGACTATCTGGATAACGGTTTGATTTATTTGTTTAGTATTGATATTATTGTTTAGTTATTAGTACTAAGGGTCTTAGGCCATATAGGCCGGACTACTGGTACTATGGTTAGTCTTGTGGAGTCGACTGTCTAGTTAGGATCTGGAACTCTATCTTTAGGTTAGGTTCTAGATTGAGTTTGTGTTGTGTGAGTGTGCCGACAGTATGTGCGTAACCCGCCCATACTAGGCTTGTGTAGGGGTGATTAGTGTTTCCTCGGCCTCGTACCCAGCGGGTTCAAGGAAACCCCTTATTCGCTGGATCGGGAAGACTCAGAGAGACGGGATCATGGCCTATGGCTGAGTGATTACACGACGGTGTAATGTGGCAGTGACCCGAAGGACTGTGGGCTGTCGCGCGGTGACCCGAAGGACTGTGGGCCGCGGTCGGTTGAAAGTTCCTTCTTCTGGCCTTTGTGGTAGGGAGATAGGATATTGCCGATAGAGAGGAGGAACACGATGTCACCAGGGCCCAGGTTAGAGTGTTGTGTTAGTGTGTCGTAGAGGGTTATGGGATCCTCGAGTTAGGGTAGCACCGATATACGGTGTTACGTGTTAGATCGAGTCGTAGTTATAGTTATTATTGTGGTTGTGGTTGATTGATTTGCTTGCAGGTTCTGACATTAAGTCCTAAGTCTGGTTTAGGTACCGGATTAGGCTTGGTGTGTATTTGGTTATTGTAGGCCCGACGTTGTCCTGTATGTGTTTGAGGGATTGCTTGTGAAGGGTGGTGGATATTAAAGCTATGCGGTATCATTGGTTGGCCGATCATGTTCTTGTTTGATTGTTGGTCGATTGACTAGTGATACTTGTATAGTCTAAGTGTCTAACACTACATGAGTATTGAACTCAGGCGTATATATGGTTAACTAGGGATTGTTTGTTGACTTGTTTTTATGCAGGTTCCCGTTACTTGAAGCTAGATCATGGCAGGAGGCCAAGTCTAACTTAGTAACGGTTTGCTTAGCCTTAGCTTTTATTGCATGCTAGGGCTAGATTGATTGTTATTTTGGGTTGTCTGGGTAGAGTCTAGGTTCCGGGTAGAGGCCGCCAGCTCACTGAGTAACATTAGGTTACTCATCCAACTCCGTTGTCCTTTTTGCAGGTCGCTTTAGGTAAGGATGATCGGATAGCTTGGTGCTGGACGTTAGGACCGCCGGTGTAGATTTTCATGCCTTTTGTAAACGGTATTGTGGATTTGTGTTTGGTTGACTCGATTTGGCAATTAGGCCGGGACCGGTCTCGAATTATATCAATGTATGGATATTTCTCGAATCAATAAAGTAATTGTTTTATATGCGCTTCATGAGTACTCTGATATTTGACTAGTCCGGTCTAACACAACGTTAGGTCGTAGTACGGGTTGAAAAGCCTTAGGCCTCGATCTAACGGAAAACGCTAACTCTTGGCCGGGTTGCAAAGCCTTGTGCCTTGACGCAGTGGGACGAGTTAGTGGATGAACTGGTCGAGGTCATGAAGTAAAGTTTGTGACTCTGACCGGATTGTCCCTAGCCCGTCATGTAGCGCTTCCGAACCATGGTGTTGGGTTGGACGGTCAGTCATGTTCTTGTTTGATTGTTGGCTGGCCGGTTGGCCTTTCATCTCCAACCCTTGGTGTGGGTCGTCCGTCGGTCATGTTCTTGTTTGATTGTTGGCCGGTGGGTCGACCTTTGCTTAGGACGGTTCGGGGGTGTTACAGAGGTGGTATCAGAGCATGGTTTCGTCCATGCTTTCGGAACTCATGATTTAATCGGTTTTTGAATATTTTATCGAGTCAAAATGAGTCACAAAAGGCATTAGGGAAACCGGTCACGTCCAGCGATAGGATTTGTGGTTTTAGGAATTAGGATTGAGATAGTGGAATCTAGAACTGTTAGGTTGCTTGGGTAGAACTGTTAGGTTGCTGGTTAGCATTGCTAGGTTGTTCTTAGTAGACTATTGGGATTAGTTGTCTACTAACTTGCATGTGAAGTGTTCTTTTGAGTTGCAGCTTGTGTGTTCGTTGATCGGAACTTTAAGGAATGGAAACCTTAAAGTGAAAAGAGTTCAAGGCTAAAAACCCAAAGTGAAGAGAGAGAGATTCAGAGGGACTGGACAGTGGTATGGACTGGACAAGTATGAGCAAGACTTCGTTGAGAAAGGACTTCATCAGTTTTGGGAAAGAAAGGTTTCAGTGATCAGAAGCAAAGATGGTGCACGTTATGGCAGAGTAAATGCAAGAAGACGATTCAGTATTCATCAAGTGAAGAGTTTTGTGGCAACTTTGAGAACGAGACTAATGGGAGAGCAGTAGATACGGTGAAGCAATATGAAGATGAATTCAGCATGAGAGTGAAGCGATATGGAGATGAGTTAAGAATGAGTGAAGCATGGGAAATCAAGAAGTGAAGGACGGATTCAAGACTAAAGGAATGCTTTGAGATGTATCAAGACGGAGTGAGTTCAGAACCAGAAGTTTGGGTGGAGACCAGAGAAACCGAAAGGAGGAAACCAAGGGCAAACCGATAAAGAAGCACATCAAGTGATCAAGACCGCGAGACAAGTGATCCAAGGAGAAATTTTCATCAAGGGGATGAACATGTCGTGAAGCTGAGCCATTGGACAACTAAGAATTCGAGGACGAATTCTATTAAGGGGGGGAGAATGTAGAAACCCGTTAAAAAAAAAAAAAAAAAAAAAAAAAAAAAAAAAAGAGAGAGAGAATGGTCGAGTATCTTTGTGGTTGAGTCGCGGGCAATACAGATCGATCGGGAAATTTGAAGTACGAGAAGGTCGAAGAATGGATCGTGAGTGAAGCATGAGTTGAGATAAGCTGCTCTACCATTGTTAGAAATGTCTTAGATTGATCATACGGCAGTTTTGGAAGAATTACATTTTTGAAGCACGACGGTTTAGAAGCTCGACGTTTTGGAAGATTGACGTTTCTTCATCGCGAAGTTTTCTCGGAATATCTTCGTATCAGTAAAATATTATTCTGAAGACATTATAAGTCGGAAGCAGGACGGGAATTAAGCAGGACGGGAAGCAAGCACGATGGGATTGAAGCACGACAGGAAAACCCAAAGTTGGGCGAAAACCCTAATTTCGGTATTACGAAATTCTTTGAGGAAGCCGGAGGCTCGGGAAATATTTTTAAAGGATATCAGACATCATCTGAAGTTTATTAAAAATATTCAAAGAATCAGAATGGGAGCGGAAAAATATTCGGGATTGATCGCGGGTCAGAAATTCACAAGAAGGGTCTAAATCGCGCAAAGGAACCGAGAAGCTCGAGGTGGCTTGATCTAAGGGATATGAACGTGGTGGCAACTGTCTAACCAGTCAAGAGAAGTTCGAGGTGTCGCCGTGCATGGAATCTGCACATGCAGCTTGACATGTAGAAGCACGAGGTGGATTGGCCAAGCACGAGATGTCGCGACGCATGCAACCGAAGCATGCTGATCGACATGTGTGAGGATGTGTGGCGCCTTGCATGAGCTCCAGTCATGCAGCCTGACATCTGGGAGGAGTGGTGGATTCCTGCATGTGTCCTGTACATGCAGCCAGCCATGTGGAGCACGAGGTGTCGCCGTGCATGCGTCCGGAGCCATGCGGAGCGACACACGGGCTGCCACCAACCTGAAGCTGATTGGCTGGTGTCTCCTATAAATACCCCACGACCCCAGCTCATTTCTTCAAATCCAGACCTGTCCAAACCAAGTTAAAACCTTGAGAGAAAAGTAGAAAAAGAAAGTAAGAGGTTCTGAGCTATTTCGAGAGTTTTAGAGAGTTTTCGAGATCAGTTTCTCTACTGATTTCAAGTCAGCGCCTAGGGAAGGTTCTGGCCAACTGAAGATCAATAAATTGAAGACCAATTCAGATGGGAAGCAAGGCAACGTGGTTAGAGAGAGAGAGAGAGAGAGAGAAAGAGAGTGTAGCTGAGTTCCGAAGATCGATACTTCACCAAGAAGCGAAGTTCTGTCTGCAATTGTTATGCGGAAGCTCTGCCCAAATCAATCTGTCCACTCTACTCATATTCTTTGATGATCAAGTGGAGTTGCTGTCCAAGATCAGTTCAGTTCCATGGTTTCAGCTCAGTCGAGGTTATGATTCGATACTCTGTTCAGATTTCAGAAGAATTGTTCAGACGCTAAGGAAGGTGCTGTTCAAGTTGCGTTCAGTCCAGACCAGTATCAGGGGAGGTTCTGTACAAGTCAAGATCAGTCCAGTCCAGTCCAGTCAAGGCGTCCCTTGGGTTTTGGCCATGTCCTCTCCGATCAACCAGCTGCTTCTTGCCTAGAACACTGTGAGTTGGTTTGTTTGAATTCCACTTGGAATTTAGGGTAGATCGAGTCTGCATATAGATTAGAATGATCACGTTATTGAATGGTAGAGTCCTTAGGGTTATTTTATTTATGGAACCGGACTTAGTTTAGCAAGGGCTAAGCTGAGATGAATGGAATTAAGACTGAGTTAATAACCTGACTAGGACTACGGCTAGGATGCATCATGTTTTCTATTCTTGCGTGTTGATATGGTTGAGTGCAGGTTCCCGTTATCTTTAAGGATAGTTTCATAGCAGGAGGCTGGACTATCTGGATAACGGTTTGATTTATTTGTTTAGTATTGATATTATTGTTTAGTTATTAGTACTAAGGGTCTTAGGCCATATAGGCCGGACTACTGGTACTATGGTTAGTCTTGTGGAGTCGACTGTCTAGTTAGGATCTGGAACTCTATCTTTAGGTTAGGTTCTAGATTGAGTTTGTGTTGTGTGAGTGTGCCGACAGTATGTGCGTAACCCGCCCATACTAGGCTTGTGTAGGGGTGATTAGTGTTTCCTCGGCCTCGTACCCAGCGGGTTCAAGGAAACCCCTTATTCGCTGGATCGGGAAGACTCAGAGAGACGGGATCATGGCCTATGGCTGAGTGATTACACGACGGTGTAATGTGGCAGTGACCCGAAGGACTGTGGGCTGTCGCGCGGTGACCCGAAGGACTGTGGGCCGCGGTCGGTTGAAAGTTCCTTCTTCTGGCCTTTGTGGTAGGGAGATAGGATATTGCCGATAGAGAGGAGGAACACGATGTCACCAGGGCCCAGGTTAGAGTGTTGTGTTAGTGTGTCGTAGAGGGTTATGGGATCCTCGAGTTAGGGTAGCACCGATATACGGTGTTACGTGTTAGATCGAGTCGTAGTTATAGTTATTATTGTGATTGTGGTTGATTGATTTGCTTGCAGGTTCTGACATTAAGTCCTAAGTCTGGTTTAGGTACCGGATTAGGCTTGGTGTGTATTTGGTTATTGTAGGCCCGACGTTGTCCTGTATGTGTTTGAGGGATTGCTTGTGAAGGGTGGTGGATATTAAAGCTATGCGGTATCATTGGTTGGCCGATCATGTTCTTGTTTGATTGTTGGTCGATTGACTAGTGATACTTGTATAGTCTAAGTGTCTAACACTACATGAGTATTGAACTCAGGCGTATATATGGTTAACTAGGGATTGTTTGTTGACTTGTTTTTATGCAGGTTCCCGTTACTTGAAGCTAGATCATGGCAGGAGGCCAAGTCTAACTTAGTAACGGTTTGCTTAGCCTTAGCTTTTATTGCATGCTAGGGCTAGATTGATTGTTATTTTGGGTTGTCTGGGTAGAGTCTAGGTTGCGGGTAGAGGCCGCCAGCTCACTGAGTAACATTAGGTTACTCATCCAACTCCGTTGTCCTTTTTGCAGGTCGCTTTAGGTAAGGATGATCGGATAGCTTGGTGCTGGACGTTAGGACCGCCGGTGTAGATTTTCATGCCTTTTGTAAACGGTATTGTGGATTTGTGTTTGGTTGACTCGATTTGGCAATTAGGCCGGGACCGGTCTCGAATTATATTAATGTATGGATATTTCTCGAATCAATAAAGTAATTGTTTTATATGCGCTTCATGAGTACTCTGATATTTGACTAGTCCGGTCTAACACAACGTTAGGTCGTAGTACGGGTTGAAAAGCCTTAGGCCTCGATCTAACGGAAAACGCTAACTCTTGGCCGGGTTGCAAAGCCTTGTGCCTTGACGCAGTGGGACGAGTTAGTGGATGAACTGGTCGAGGTCATGAAGTAAAGTTTGTGACTCTGACCGGATTGTCCCTAGCCCGTCATGTAGCGCTTCTGAACCATGGTGTTGGGTTGGACGGTCAATCATGTTCTTGTTTGATTGTTGGCTGGCCGGTTGGCCTTTCATCTCCAACCCTTGGTGTGGGTCGTCCGTCGGTCATGTTCTTGTTTGATTGTTGGCCGGTGGGTCGACCTTTGCTTAGGACGGTTCGGGGGTGTTACACACAGGATGTCCGTGGCTGGCCGTGTGTGTCCGTCAGCACACACAAGACGTCTGTGGCTGTCCATCAGTACACATATCAGCACACTAGTCCTTGGACTCAGCACGCTGGCCCTTCCCGTGGACTGTTTGGGTGATTTTAGCCCACGTGGGCTGTCTGTTCAGTACACATAGGATGTCTGTGGGTGTCCGTCTGCACACACAGGACGTCTGTGTGTGTCCATCAGCACACACAGAACGTCCGTGGCTGTCCGTGTGTGTCTGTGTGTGTCCATAAGCACACACAAGACGTTCATGGTTGTCCATCAGTACACATATCAGCACGTTGGTCCTTGGACTCAGCACGCTGACCCTTCCCATGGACTGTTTGGGTGATTTTGGCCCAAGTGGGCTGTCTGTTCAGTGCATACAGGACGTCCGTTGGTGTCCGCCAGCACAAACAGGACGTCTGTGGCTCTCCGTGGCTGTCCATCAGCAGACACAGGACGTCTGTGGCTGTCCGTGTGTGTCCGTCAGCACACGCATGACGTCTGTGGCTGTCCGTGTGTGTCCGTATGTGTCCGTCAGCACACACAGGACGTCTGTGGCTGTCCATCAGTACATATATCAGCACGCTGGTCCTTGGACTCAGCATGCTGGCCCTTCCCGTGGACTGTTCGGGTGATTTTAGCCCACGTGGGCTGTCTGTTCAGTACACACACGACGTCTATGGGTGTCCGTCAGCACACATAGGACGTGTAACATCCCGGATCCTGAATAGGATCATTGGGACGGCCATGGTTCGAGGAAACATACTAGCCAGTCTTAAGACATCAAGGCAAGCGTTCCATGGCCGGATAAGAAGGTTATGGACGTAAGGAAACTTAGACTTAACCTTACACAAGTCGAGAATCAGCTACATCGAGCAGGACGGTAGCTGGACGGATGGAACGGGTAGCTCAACTAGCTCAACGGAGTTAGGATAAGCTCACTCCAGCTCGGACACTACAAGGTCAGCTCCACTAGCTGGACTACTAGCTCACTCATCTGAGGAGCTGGGGGTCAGCTCATCTCAGCTGGATGGACTGTTCGGGTTTCGGTCCGATGGTCCGGGTCCGGGCCGGTGGCAGGCCATGTGGGGTCCGGCCATGAGGTCATGGACCATTGGGGCTTGGGACAAGGCCATGGGCTAAGTCTAGAAGAGTTGGGTAAGGCTTTGGTCCACTTCCCGACCCAAACTCATGCGGTATTGGCGAAGGGACGCATGCGGCCGAAAGGGTGTAACCTTGGCCGATTGTGCCCGTTCGCTGGCCAGTCATGCATGTTTGTGGGGCAAGACTTACCCCCTCGTTTTCTGTAAATATGGGGCCCTCTCTATCGATTTCAATCATCCAATCCAGAGTAAAAATACTCAGAGAAATCATAGAGAGAGAGTTTCCGGCCAAAGCAAGGCCGATTGTGTGGTGGTTAGGTTTCCGGCGATCCGATCGTTTGTGAAGCAACCTCCGATCAAGTATGGGAGACCGAGAGCAGGAGAAGAGCATGGAGAACCCTGACCTGGTTCAGAAGGTACGTGGTGGGCTTTGGCCGCACCAGTCCGAACGGACGGTCCTTGTGATCGCACCGCGGCTCTGGACGGTTCATTAGACCTGACCGCTTCTCCTCTTCTTGTTTCATTCCGGTCCTTTCTCTTCTTTCTGATTATGCACAAAGGGTTGTGTTGGTTCAGTCCAAGGGACATCTTCCTGGACTTGGCTGGACATAACCAAACCGCTAACCTAGATGCTGGTCGGTTAGACGGTCAGTTCGAATCGCACCATAGACTGGGCGGTTGGGCTAAACGGTTGGGCATGTCCCAAGAGGCACGACTGGCCAAAGGTCACGAGTTACCAACGGTTGTGAGTTGCCAAAGGGTGTGAGTAACCAAGAGTTACGAACGCCAAGTGGTACGATCACCAAGTAGTACGAGGACCAAGAGGTACCAAAGGCCGAAGGGGGGCGTGTACCAAGCAGTGCCTGTTGAGGCAGGTCGTGTTCGTTCCTTAGGGATCAGACCATGTCTTGTCCGTTGAGACAAGTACACGGTCCGTCCAGGCCAGGGTAAGAGTCGCAAGGTCCGACCGGCCATTGGCCTGACCGGATTGGGCGTGAGGCTTACTCGGCCGTTGGATCCTGGCTAAGGCCGGATCAGGTAAGGAAGCCCGTTGGGCCATTGAGCCGGACTTCATCTAGGCCGGTCGCACCTAGATTCTATCCGGATGGATGGATTGGTCTTCGTGTGGTCTGTTTATCTATTCTGGACTGTCTCTCTGATTCTAAGTCAAGGGGTGGTTGGTTGAATGACTTAGGATTCGGTAGGCAGGTTCATATCTTTTCACAAGTATATTGTCTGAGGTTTATCAATGTTCTAGGAACCAAGCCAAGCATTGTAGGATCGACCAGTCCTATTCTCGGTTATGATTGATGCTTACCTGGTTGTGGTTTCAGGAACTAAGGATGGTTCTGGTCAAGCCAAGGAGCCGTGAAGGCTCGGTCAGTGAGAGGCTGTGTAACGTGTGGTTAGATGATGCTAGGGACGAACTAGTGATTGTCTATGAAACTGTTAAGAAGTTGTGTATTGGATCTCATGTTTCTAAGTACTACAAAGTTTACACATTGTTATTCCGCTGTGCTATCTGTTACATTGTTTTAGAACCTCAGATTCGAACATGACTTAGTAAATGAAAGACTTAAAATGAATCAAACAAGCAAAGAAATTGATTAAGTAGCAAACGGGTTCAGTCTTGTCGAGAGGCCGGATTCGGGAGTTACAAGTTGGTATCAGAGCATGCTTGATTCTAGGATAGTTGGGTTATGTAGTCCACACACACGCAGCCAGCTGATTCAGTCTCACGGTGAGGTTTGATAGTTAGGTCTAGGGATTAATTGTCTCGGTTAAGTTATGTATATGTTGTACTAACAATGTCTGAATCCTTAGGCTGGGAAAAGCAAATCGGGAAAGACCCGAAGGAATAAGAAAACGGCTGGTCCGTCAAGTCAAGCGGCTGCGGACGGACTTAATCTGTCCGGGTTACCAACCGAGCCGGCTGTGACTAACACCAGTGATGTCATGTCCCCGATCCTGGATAGGATCGTCCGGACGGACTGCGGTGCGAGGAAACGCACCAGTCAGGTCATATGACCTAAAGACAAGTATATCATGGCCTGAAGGTAAGGTTAAGGGCATCAGGAAGCTAAGGCATAGCTAATCCAAGAAGGAGACAAGCTCAAAGGAGCTGGACAAGCGAGCTGGTAGCTGGACAATATCCAGGTGAAGCTCGATGAAGTGAGTGATCAGAATGGATCATGGGAAAACTAAGTCTAGGTCTGGAAATTGACCAAGGGACTTAGAAGGATTGAAGAAGATAAAGGAAGCAAGCTGGACACAGTGTATAACAGCTGGGCGATGCAGTAAGCAAGCTCGACCAGCTAGGTGAAGTGTAGTGCAGCTCGGTGTAGCTCACTGAAGTATAGGTCAGCTCCCTGAGCTGGATGGTCTAGCTCACTCAGCTGGATCAGCTGGGGATCAGCTCAACTCAGCTGGACTGAGTGTTCAGGTGTTGGGCAGTGGGCCGGGTCTGGACAGTGGCCGGGCCATGTGGGTGACCCGTGTGTGCCGATGGGCTAGTGGGCTCTTGGGATTGAGCCATGGGCATGGGCAGCCCATGTGGGATTGTTTTGGACATGTCCAGGAGTGGTTTGGCAGTTCCAGGGCGTGTGGTAACTGCCATAGGCGAAAGGGTGCAATCTGTACCATTGATTAAATCAATGGCCAGAAATGATACCGAAGGGATGCAATGGTTAAGAAGTAACCACCCCTTCTCCTATATAAGGAGGGCAAGTCCGTGCCTTTTGATTCCCGCCAGGGCTTCCTACTACACCCTGAAACACAAAGAATCCAGAGAAAAATAGAGATTTGGTCGGATTCCCAATCCAAGACCCATGGTGGTGTGAAGGCCATAAAGAGACAGTTTTAGGGCAGATCAAGGGGGAAGTTGAGAACGACCCTCTGAACGGTTTTGACCATTGTTGACAACACCTAAAGCCTTATCTGGAGCCTGTGAACACACGCAAATGGTGAGGAAAGGAGGGAGTTGGCCGGAATCCATTCCCAAGGGCCAATGCAGCCTTAAAGGGAGATTGGTGTGGAAAGCAGTTTCATGGGGAACAAAGAGGGAACTGATGCACGACCTTTGGATGGTGATTGATCATGGATGATCATTTCAAAGGCTTCCTCTGTGTCTTGGGAACACACGCAATTGGTTAGGAGAGAAGGGGGAAGGCTTGACTCCACTCTCAAAGGCATGAACAGCCTTGAAGATGGATGCAGTATAGAAACTGGTTTCATGGAAGTTCCATGGAAGGAGTGATGGGCACGAACCATGGTTAGATCTTATCAATACTGGAAGTATGTGATAAGGGTTTGATGAAGGCGTGCTAGGAGGAGCATGGACGCCCCTGATGAGGTAACAGGTGGGGACTGCGGACCATTGGACATAGTCTGGTACACTATGGGCTGATCTGGTTCTGCAGTTACACCTTACTCTGTTTTATGATTATTAATCATATTATTTCTTCTTCTTATGATTGAGATTGATGATTAGACATAGTAGCACTGAACCATGGCTTGGCCGGTTCAGAAGAACCCTCCATGGCCTTGGTTTGGCAGCTACGTCCGGATCTCCTACTTCCTGATGGATTTATGGCGATCTGACTTTGGAATCTTCTTAGTGGTGAATTATCATGAATTATCATGGTATTTGGGGATTTTTATCTGATTGATTTCGAGATGGTCAAGGTGGTCGGTGGGGCTGTTTTAGGTCGAGATCCATAGGATCGAGATCGGTTCTTGGAATTCTGACTTGACCATTCTCTTAGTTAAGATTTATCATGAATTATCATGAATCCTAATGAGTTTTTAGGGATTGATTTAGAGATGGTCCCTTGGGCCGGTTTGGCTGATCTTGGCCGAGATCTATTGGATTGAGGCCGGTTCTGGGAAATCTGATTGGACCATTCTATTAGTTATGATTTATCATGAATTTTCATGAATTTTAATTGATTTTTGGAGCAGGTTTGCTTGGGGTCGAAATTGCACCTGAGGGCATATTGGGGTCAGATCCTTGTGTTAGGATATCTGATCATATGTTTGTGTGCTGGAACATATTGTCACTTATGATATTGATCATAAGGAATTGCTGGTTATCAACCTTGGTTTTGGTAAGGTATGGGCAATGCATTGGCTGAGAGCCAGGAAGAAGAGTACAGCTAAGTACTTGGTGGCGTGGACCAATGTACTAAGCTTGGGTGTTATTATTCAAGGCAGGCCGTGTGTGATCTGATCATGGGCAAGGATGGACGACCTGATCCTTGGATGTTGGAACAAGGTGTCTGATCTGATTGATCAAAGGATGCACCGGTGGTAAGAGCAGAGCAACACTAATCAGGTTCAGTGGGACATGGTTCCATGACTGATTAAGAAGTATGAAGACTCATCAGTTCTGAGTCATGTGGGGTGGTTGGTTGATTGACTCAGGATCTGATGGGCATTGTTAGTCTTTGTGAGGAATTGATCTGGTTAGACCATGAGAGGACTTGGTATTATATTCTACAAAGCGTACGGGTATTGGATGATGCATGGGCTAAGAAGGGCCAGATGCATATCAGTTACTATTGAAGACTTCCCAAAGGTTACTTAGTCTGTGGGGAGGGTTGGCTGAATGACTAAGTACCCAAGGGAAGAGTTTATGCAGGTATAAGGGAGTTGGAGGAGTGGACGGGGAGCTGGGCAAAGCTACCTCGCACCTCGATCAGCTGGAACGGAGCAGCAAACCTCAAGTGAAGTGGTTCAGCTCAACTAGTTGGGTGAGCTAGCTAAGACAGCTAAGTCAGCTGGGACAATGAGCTAACAAGCTCCGAGAATGTGGCAAAGGTATGATATGTCAATGTTGCATAGATCTAGATAGAATGGCTTAGGGGAACGGAACCTCTGATAGTATGACTTGGTCTAGGTTCAGGATCGACCTTGGAGCTAGCTGGCAGTTGTGTTACTGACCTGTAGCTGAGGTGATCTGACCAGATAAGTGTTAGATTGGATTTAGTCCAATGGATGATAGATGTTATTCTGCTGTGCATAAGTTGAAATGAGCTAAGCTAGGGAATGACTAAGGTAGTCTTGAGCTAAGATCTGAGTTAGCCCTCGCCTATGGGCGATGTTTTTAAATAAAGGGCAAAATTTTTAGAGGTTCGGTCAGTGTATAGACCGAGCGACGTGAGGCATCGACCGCGGCCTAGTCGGCCGAGATCGGGTCTTACAGGTGATGTGTTACCGACTGACCATGCCAATCTTACGGGAACTCAACAGGAAGGTCAGCAACACCGGGAGAGTGACGAGGAAGTGGAATCCTCGAACGCTAACCGTGATGGTGACCAGCGTGAGGAAAGGGCCGAGGGAGCAGCCAACGTGTTCGCAGCACTGTCCCGTGAGGACTTGTTAGAGGCCATGAAAGTAATGGGTAACCAGGTGGCGGCTATGACTCAGCTGTTCACTCCACTAGGGAATTCATCAGTTGGTCAAGCTACGCCTGTAGCTACGGCTACACCTATTGTTACGGGTCCAGCTGTGGACGCGGTCGAGGTGATCGAGATCGATCCACCGGAAGGGTCTGTAAAGAAGGTTGACTATCTGAGCTTGCTTCAACATCTATCCAGATTGGGTACGAAGCAATTCTCAGGTAGCACCGACCCTGTTGTGGCAGATGAGTGGACGAGTAGGTTGGTCCGAAACTTCCAATCAACTCGCTGTCCAGAGGATTACAGACGAGATATTGCGGTTCACTTCCTGGAAGGGGACGCGCATAATTGGTGGCTTGCAGTGGACAAGCGCACCAATGGAGGTCTCACAAGTTTTGCGGATTTTGAAATTGAATTCAACCGCAAATACTTTCCTGCCGAGGCTTTGGATCGTCTGGAAGCTATGTTTCTAGATTTGGTCCAAGGCCGCAGGACCGTACGGGAGTACAAAGAAGAGTTCAACCGACTCAGGCGGTTTGTTGGAAGAGAGCTGGAGGACGAAGCAGTCCAGGTTCGTAGGTTCATCTGACGCCTAAGGCCGGAACTGAAGACCCACTGCTCGATCCGCACTTTCAACACCGTCGGAGAACTGGTGGAACGGGTGGCTTTGTTGGATTCTAACTTGGCTAAGGAAGCTAAGCTTAAGGCTAAGCCACAGTCTGGCCCATTGGGCAAGACTAATGATAAAAAGAGAAAATGGGACCAGGTGGACGGAGGTAAGACCTCTGGTGGCCGACCTGCGTGTTTCAAATGTGGACGGAACCATCCCAGTGAGTGCTGGAAGGCCAAGGGGGCTTGTGTTCGTTGTGGCAGCATGGACCATGGGGTTCAGAACTGTCCTCGACTGAACCAGTCTGGAAGAAGCGGCCAGATGACCTGTTTTCATTGTGGCCAGCCAGGACATTTCCAATCGGAGTGTCCCAAGCTGCAAGGAAGTCAGGGGAAGGGCCGTGGAGATTCAGGAAAGGCGTCCCAAGGCAAACCAACCACCACACCGAGGGTGTATGAACTGTCACGAGAAGACGGAGCTTCCGGATCCTTTGATTCGATCTTTGGTAATTTATAAATTTATCTTTTTACATTCAAGTAGTAATGCTTGGTCTGGAACCTAGAATGTGGTCTAGGGGATTCTGATGAGGGGTCTCTGATAGGAACCCTCATGGTCGGTCGGGTAAAAACACACGTGCTTTTCGACACAGGGGCTACACATAGTTTTGTGAGTCCGGGACTGGTTGGAAAAGGTCTGTTCTGTCTGGATGCTGGTGATAATTTTGGGATAGTGAGGGCGGCCGGTGGGCAAGCCATGAACTCACTAGGTCTCATGTCGAATATCCCAGTACAGATCCAAGGAAAGGTCTTCCCCGTTAATCTGGTCTGTGTCCACCTAAAGAATCAAGAAGTGATCTTAGGTATGGATCGGTTGGGAAAGTACCGAGCCACTCTCGATTGCCATAAGGGTCATGTGCAATTGGAGAATGGACTTCACCCGGTAGAGTACCAAGGTCTGTGTCAGGCTCAAGAGAAAGCAGTGGTTTCAGCAGTTCGAGAGATTCGGATGCTGGAACAGGGTTGTCAGTCATTCTTGGCTACAATTACAACTACAGACCCTGAACGTTCTGGTTTTCTGTTAGACCCACGCGAGGATTCGTTGGTGTCCGAGTTCCAGGATGTGTTTCAGTCGCTACAGGGTGTCCCCCCTGATAGGTCTGATCCCTTCCTGATTGAACTGGAACCAGGGACAGCTCCGCTGTCCAAGAGTCTGTATCGAATGGCTCCGGCCGAGATGGCCGAGCTAATGTAGCTCCCCTTGGGGTGCACCAGTCCTCTTTGTGAAAAAGAAGGATGGTAGCATGTGTCTGTGCATCGACTATCGAGGGTTGAACATGGTAACTGTGAAGAACAATTACCCGTTGTCCAGGATAGACGAGCTGTTGGATCAGCTGAAAGGAGCTAAGTGGTTTTCTTAAATCGATTTGGCCTCGGGATATCATCAGATTCCTATAGAGCCAAACGACATTAGGAAAACAGCATTTAGGACCACGTACGGCCATTACGAATTCGTAGTGATGCCGTTCGGTCTGACCAATGCACCTGCTGCATTCATGAAAATGATGAACAGCGTGTTCCGGGACTTCTTGGATGAATCAGTGATAATCTTCATTGATGATATCCTGATTTAATCTAAGGACGAGGAATCTCATCGGAAACATTTGAGAGCCGTGCTGGAACGATTACGAGAGCACAAACTCTTTGCTAAACTCAGCAAGTGCAGTTTTTGGCAAAAGAGTATTGGGTTCCTCGGTCATATTGTCTCTGACCAGGGCGTCTCAGTGGTCCAGAGAAGATCCGGGCAATCAAGGATTGGTCCCGACCACGCAGTGACACGGAAGTTAGAAGCTTCCTAGGGCTGGCAGGTTACTATAGAAAGTTTGTGAAGGGATTCGCAAACCTGGCTCAGCCGATGACACGGTTGACTGGGAAGGACGTTAAGTTAACATGGTCTGACGAGTGTACGAGATGTTTCTCCGCACTTAAGGATATGTTAACTAGCGCACCCGTCCTGGTTCTCCCGGAGGCAGACCAACCTTATGTTGTCTACACGGATGCATCCATCACTGGACTCTGTTGCGTGTTGACCCAACATGGGAAGGTCATTGCTTACGCGTCAAGGCAGCTGAAGAAACATGAGGGAAACTACCCAACCCATGACCTTGAAATGGCTGCGGTAGTGTTCGCCTTAAAGATTTGGCGATCATATTTATATGGGGCCAAAGTCCAGATACTTACGGATCATAAAAGTCTGAAGTATATATTCACCCAGCCTGAGTTGAACTTAAGGCAGAGGAGGTGGATGGAGTTCGTGGCCGACTACGACCTAGACATCACCTACTATCCGGGCAAGGCCAACCTTGTGGCTGACGCTTTGAGCCGGAAACGAGAATATGTTACGGCCGGTAGCGGAATGGACGAGCCGGATGAGGTGGGACGTTTCATCCGTTTAAATGTTTTGAACGGGACGGACGGACCACGGGGTTTAGAGGTGGTGAATAGAGCCGACCTGCTTTCCCGGATCCGAGCGGCCCAAGATCAGGACGAGAACCTGAAGACGGTTGCTCGGAACGACCTGACTGAGTATCAAATCGTTAAGGACGGTACGATCTTAGTTCATGGTCGGATCAGCGTACCCAATGATAGGAGTTTGAAGGACGAGATCCTTAGAGAAGCTCACAAGTCTAGATTCTCGATCCATCCTGGAGTGACCAAGATGTATCACAATCTCAGACAGTACTATCATTGGATACGGATGAAGGTCGATGTGGCCGAATGGGTGGCCAACTGTCCTACTTGTCAACTCGTCAAGGCCGAACAACAAGTTCAGAGTGGACTGCTTCAGAGCCTACCTATTCCGGAATGGAAGTGGGATCACATCACGATGGACTTCGTGATAGGATTTCCCATGACCAGGAATAGGAATGATGCTGTCTGGGTAATAGTGGATCGACTGACCAAGTCTGCCCACTTCCTGACCATCAAAAAGACTGATGGAGTCGACCGGATTATGAGTAAGTACATTGACGAGATTGTGAGGCTACACGGAGTACCCTCAAGTATAGTTTCGGATAGAGATTCGAGGTTCACATCTCACTTCTGGCAAGCTTTTCAAAAAGCTTTAGGAACAAGAGCGAACATGAGTACAGCTTATCATCCCCAAATGGATGGGCAGTCAGAAGGAACTATACGGACGCTGGAGGACATGCTTCGAGCATGTGTTCTCGATTGGGGTGATTCCTAGGAACGGCATTTGCCGTTAGTGGAGTTCGCCTACAATAACAGCTTCCACTCAAGTATAGGCATGTCACCATACGAAGCTTTGTATGGACGACCATGCAGGACACCGTTATGCTGGACCTAAGTGGGGGCACGCAGCATGATAGGCCCCGAGATCGTGGAAGAAACCACGGAGAAGATCATGTCCATGCGGGACAAGATGAGGGCTGCACAGGACAGACAAAAACACTACGCTGACAAACGAAGGAAAGAACTGGAGTTTACAGTGGGTGATATGATCTATCTCAAAATGATTACCTTTAAAGGTAGAGTACGAATTTCTGGTAGAAGGAAATTGGACCCAAGATACCTAGGGCCGTTCAGAGTCATAGAACGAGTGGGTAGTGTGGCATACAAGTTGGACTTACCATCTGAGATGGAACCCTTTCATAATGTATTCCATATCTCCCAACTCCGGAAGTGCTTGACGGATCAGGACATCTTAATACCTGAAATACCATCCGATCTAGGTACGAACCTAACTTTGGAAACAAAGCCGGTTTGGATCATAGATAGGATGGAAAAAGCAATGAGAAAGAAAACAATCCAGATGGTCAAGGTCATTTGGGATTGTAATGCTCGAGAAGAGACCACTTCGGAGACGGAGTCCAGGATGAAGGCCGAGTTTCCAAATTGGTTCGACCAGTTTGTGTTGGATGAAACACATGAGTCGGATTCGAAGACGAATCCATTGCTAGTGGGGGAGACTTATAACATCCCGGATCGTGAATAGGATCATTGGGACGGCCACGGTTCAAGGAAATGTACTAGCCAGTCTTAAGACATCAAGGCAAGCGTTCCATGGCCGGATAAGAAGGTTAAGGACGTAAGGAAACTTAGACGTAACCTTACACAAGTCAAGAATCAGCTAGACCGAGCAGGACGGTTGCTGGACGGATAGAACGGGTAGCTAAACTAGCTCAACGGAGTTAGGATAAGCTCACTCAAGCTCGGACACTACAAGGTCAGCTTCACTAGCTGGACTACTAGCTCACTCAGCTGAGGCAGCTGGGGGTCAGCTCATCTCAGCTGGACGGACTGTTCGGGTTTCGGTCCGATGGTCCGGGTCCGAGCCGGTGACAGGCCATGGGGGGTCTGGCCATGAGGTCATGGACCGTTGGGGCTTGGGACAAGGCTGTGGGCTAAGTCTAGAAGAATTGGGTAAGGCTTTGGGCCTCTGCCCGACCCAAACCATGCGGTATTGGCGAAGGGACGCATGCGGCCGAAAGGGTGTAACCCTTGGCCGATTGTGCCCGTTCGCTGGCCAGTCATGCCTGTTCATGGGGAAAGACTTACCCCCTCGTTTTCTATAAATATGGGGCCCTCTCTGTCGATTTCAATCATCCAATCCAGAGTAAAAATACTCAGAGAAATCGTAGAGAGAGAGAAAGAAAGAGAGAGAGTTTTCGGCCAAAGCAAGGCCGATTGTGTGGTAGTTAGGTTTCCGGCGATCCGATCATTTGTGAAGCAACCTCCGATCAAGTATGGGAGACCGAGAGCAGGAGAAGAGCGTGGAGAACCCTGACCTGGTTCAGAAGGTACGTGGTTGGTTTTGGCCGCACCAGTCCGAACGAACGGTCCTTGTGACCGCACCGCGGCTCTGGACGGTTCATTAGACCTGACCGCTTCGCCTCTTCTTGTTTCTATCCGGTCCTTTCTCTTCTTTCTGATTATGCATGAAGGGTTGTGTTGGTTCAGTCCAAGGGACACGTTCCTGGACTTGGCTGGACATAACCAAACCGCTAACCTAGACGCTGGTCGGTTAGACGGTCGGTTCGAATCGCACCATAGACTGGGCGGTTGGGCTAAACGGTTGGGCATGTCCCAAGAGGCACGAGTGGCCAAAGGTCACGAGTTACCAACGGTTGTGAGTTGCCAAAGTGTGTGAGTAACCAAGAGTTACGAACGCCAAGTGGTACGATCACCAAGTAGTACGAGGACCAAGAGGTACCAAAGGCCGAAGGGGGCGTGTACCAAGCGGTGCCTGTTGAGGCAGGTCATGTCCGTTCCTTAGGGATCAGACCATGTCTTGTCCGTTGAGACAAGTACACGGTCCGTCCAGGCCAGGGTAAGAGTCGCAAGGTCCGAGCGGCCATTGGCCTGACCGGATTGGGCGTGAGGCTTACTCGACCGTTGGATCCAGGCCTAAGGCCGGATCAGGTAAGGAAGTCCGTTGGGCCATTGAGCCAGACTTCATCTAGGCCGGTCACACCTAAATTCTATCCGGATGGACGGATTGGTCTTCGGGACGATCCGGACTGTTCGTGTGTTCTGTTTATCTATTCTGGACTGTCTATCTGATTCTAAGTCAAGGGGTGGTTGGTTGAATGACTTAGGATTTGGTAGGCAGGTTCATATCTTTTCATAAGTATATTGTCTGAGGTTTATCAATGTTCTAGGAACCAAGCCAAGCATTGTAGGATCGACCAGTCCTATTCTCGGTTATTATTAATTCTTACCTGGTTGTGGTTTCAGGAACTAAGGATGGTTCTGGTCAAGCCAAGGAGCCGTGAAGGCTCGGTCAGTGAGAGGCTGTGTAACGTGTGGTTAGATGATGCTAGGGACGAACTAGTGATTGTCTATGAAACTGTTAAGAAGTTGTGTATTGGATCTCTTGTTTCTACGTAATACAAAGTTTACACATTGTTATTCCGCTGTGCTATCTGTTACATTGTTTTAGAACCTCAGATTCGAACATGACTTAGTAAATGAAAGACTTAAAATGAATCAAACAAGCAAAGAAATTGATTAAGTAGCAAACGGGTTCAGTCTTGTCGAGAGGCCGGATTCGGGCGTTACAGGAAGTCCGTGTGTGTCCGTCAGCACACACAGGACGTCCGTGGCTGTCCGTGTGTGCCTGTTTGTGTCCATCAGCACACACAGGACGTCTGTGGCTGTCCATCAGTACACATATCAGCACGTTGGTCCTTGGACTCAGCACGCTAACCCTTCCCGTGGACTGTTTGGGTAATTTTGGCCCAAGTGTCCGCCAGCACACACAGGACGTCTTTGGCTGTCTGTGGCTGTCCATCATCAGACACAGGACGTCTGTGGCTGTCAGTGTGTGTCTGTCAGCACACACAGGACGTCTGTGGCTGTCCGTGTGTGTCCGTGTGTTCCGTCAGCACACACAGGACATCCGTGGCTGTCCATCAGTACACATATCAGCACGTTGGTCCTTGGACTCAGCACGCTGACCCTTCCCGTGGACTGTTTGAGTGATTTTGGCCCACGGGGGCTGTCTGTTCAGTACACACAGGACGTTCGTGAGTGTCCGCCAGCACACACATGACATCCTTGGCTGTCCATGTGTGTCCGTGTGTGTACGTCTGTGTCCGTCAGCACACACAGGTCGTATGTGGCTGTTCATCAGTACACATATCAGCACGTTGGTCCTTGGACTCAGGACGCTGGCCCTTCTCGTGGACTGTTTGGGTGATTTTGGCTCACGTGGGCTGTCTGTTCAGTACACACTGTGGCTGTCCGTCAGCACACACATGCCGTCTGTGGGTGTCCGTCAGTACACACAGGACGTACGTGTATGTCTGTCAGCACACACAGGACGTCCGTGGCTGTCCGTGTGTGTCCGTCAGCACACACAGGACGTCAGTGGCTGTTCATCAGTACACATATCAGCACGTTGGTCCTTGGACTCAGCACGCTGGCCCTTCCCGTGGACTGTTCGGGTGATTTTGGCCCACGTGGGCTGTCTGTTCAATACACACAGGACGTCTGTGGGTGTCCGTCAGCACACCCAGGATGTCCGTGGCTGTCCGTGTGTGTATGTGTTTGTCCATCAGCACACACAGGACGTCCGTGGCTGTCCATCAGTACACATATCAGCACGCGGGTCCTTATACTCAGCACGCTGGTCCTTATACTCAGCACGCTGACCCTTCCCGTGGACTGTTAGGGTGATTTTGGCCAGAGTGGGCTGTCTGTTCAGTACACACAGGACGTCCGTGGGTGTCCGCCAGCACACATAGGACGTCTGTGGCTGTCTGTGGCTGTCCATCAGCAGACACGGGACGTCCGTGGCTGTCTGTGTGTGTCCGTGTGTGTCCGTCAGCACACACAAAACGTCTGTGGCTGTCTATGTGTGTCCGTATGTGTCCGCCAGCACACACAGGACGTCCGTAGCTGTCCATCAGTACACATATCAGCACGTTGGTCCTTGGACTCAGCACGCTGACCCTTCCCGTGGACTGTTTGGGTGATTTTGGTCCACGTGGGCTGTCTGTTCAGTACACACAGGACGTCCGTGGGTGTCCGCCAGCACACACAGGACATCCGTGGCTGTCCGTGTGTGTCCGTGTGTGTCCGTCTGTGTCCGTCAGCACACACAGGTCGTCCGTGGCTGTTCATCAGTACACATATCAGCACGTTGGTCCTTGGACTCAGGACGCTGGCCCTTCCCATGGATTGTTTGGGTGATTTTGGCCCACGTGGGCTGTCTCTTCAGTACACACAGGACGTCCGTGGGTGTCCGCCAGCACACACAGGACGTCTGTGGCAGTCTGTGGCTGTCCGACAGCACACACATGACGTCTTTGGCTGTCCGTGTGTGTCCGTGTGTGTCTGTGTGTGTCCGTCAGCACACACAGGACGTATGTGGGTGTCCGTCAGCACACACAGGACGTTCGTGTGTGTCCGTCAGCATACACAGGACGTCCGTGGCTGTCCATTAGTACATATATCAGTACGCTGGTCCTTGGACTCAGCACGCTGGCCCTTCCCGTGGGCTGTTTGTTCAGTACACACAAGACGTCTGTCGGTGTCCGTCAGCACACACAGGACATCCGGGTGTGTCCATCAGCACACACAGGACGTCCGTGGCTGTACGTGTGTGTCCATCAGCACGTGCTTCCGCAGTAAATGACGAGGTCAAAAAATTGCTTAAAGTCGAGTCGATAACAGAAGTAAGATACCCAGACTGGCTCGCGAACCCTGTAGTAGTCAAAAAGAAAAACAGGAAATGGCGAGTTTGCGTGGATTTTACCGACCTAAACAAGGCCTGTCCGAAGGATAGTTTCCCTCTACCACATATCGATCGATTGGTAGAAGCAACAGCGGGCAACGAGCTCTTATCCTTCATGGACGCCTTCTCAGGTTATAATCAAATTATGATGAACCCCGACTGTAACACCCCCGAACCGTCCTAAGCATAGGTCGACCCACCGGCCAACAATCAAACAAGAACATGACCGACGGACGACCCACACCAAGGGTTGGAGATGAAAGGCCAACCGGCCAGCCAACAATCCAAAAAGAACATGACTGACCGTCCAACCCAACACCATGGTTCGGAAGCGCTACATGACGGGCTACGGACAATCCGGTCAGAGTCTCAAACTTTACTTCACGACCTCGACCAGTTCATCCACTAAGTCGTCCCGCTGCGTCAAGGCACAAGGCTTTGAAACCCGGCCAAGAGTTAGCGTTTTCCGTTAGATCGAGGCCTAAGGCTTTTCAACCCATACTACGACCTAACATTGTGTTAGACCGAACTAGTCAAATATCAGAGTACTCATGAAGCGCATATAAAACATTTACTTTATTGATTCGAGAAATATCCATACATTGAATAATTCGAGACTGAGCCCGACCTAATGCCAAATCGAGCCAACAAAACACATAACTCAATACCGTTTACAAAAGGCATGAAAATCTACACCGGCGGTCCTAATGTCCAGCACCAACCTATCCGATCATCCTTAACTAAAGCGACCTGAAAAATAAGGACAACGGAGTTGGATGAGTAACCTAATGTTACTCAGTGAGCTGGTGGCCTCTACCCGCAACCTAGACTCTAACCCAGACAACCCAAAATAACAATCAATCTAGCCCTAGCATGCAATAAAAGCTAAGGCTAAGCAAACCGTTACTGAGTTAGATTTGGCCTCCTGCCATGATCTAACTTCAAGTAACAGGAACCTGCAAGAAAACAAGTCAACAACCAATCCTTAGTTAACCATATATACGCCTGAGTTCAGTACTCATGTAGTGTTAGACACTTAGACTATACAAGTATCATTAGTCGATCCAACAATCAAACAAGAACATGATCGGCCAACCAATGATACCTCATAGCTTTAATATCCACCACCCTTCACAAGCAGTCAGACTTAGGTCTTAATGCCAGAACCTGCAAGTAAATCAAACAAGAACATGATCGAACAACGTCAGGCCTACAATAACCAAATACACACCAAGCCTAATACGGTACCTAAACCAGACTTAGTTCTTAATGCCAGAACCTGCAAGTAAATCAATCAACCACAATCACAATAATAACTATGAGTATCTACGACTCGATCTAACTCGTAACACCGTATATCGATGCTACATTACTCAAGGGTTCCATAACCCTCTACGACACACTAACACAACACTCTAACCTGGGCCCTGGTGACTTCGTGTTCCTCCTCTCTATCAGCAATATCCTATCTTCCTACCACAAAGGCCAGAAGAAGGAACTTTCAACCGACCGCGGCCCACCGTCATTCGGGTCACCGCGCGACAGCCCACAGTCCTTCGGGTCACTGCCACATTACACCGTCGTGTAATACTCAGCCATAGTACATGACACCGTTCGTCTGAGTCTTCCCGATTCAGCGAATAAGGGGTTTCCTTGAACCCGCTGGGTACGAGGCCGAGGAGCACTAATCACCCCTACACAAGCCTAGTATGGGCGGGTTTCGCACATACTGTCGGCACACTCACAACAAAACAAACTCAATCTAGAACCTAACCTAAAGCCAAAGTTCCAGATCCTAACTAGACACTCGACTCCACAAGACTAACCATAGTACCAGTAGTCCGGCCTATATGACCTAAGACCCTTAGTACTAACTACTAAACAACTAAGCAATAATAATCAATACTAATCAATTAAATCAAACCGTTATCCAGATAGTCCAGCCTCCTGCTATGAAATTATCCGTAAAGATAACGGGAACCTGCACTCCACCAAATCAACACACAAGAATAGAAAACATGATGCATCCTAGCCTTAGTCCTAATCAGGTTATTAATTCAGTCTTAATTCCTTTCATCTCAGCTTAGGCCTTTCTAAACTGAGTCCGGTTCCATAAATAAAATAACCCTAAGGACTCTACCATTCAATAACTTGATCATTCTAATCTATATGCGACTCGATCTATCCTAAATTCCAAGTGGAATTCAAACAAACCAACTCACAAAACTATCCTAAATTCCAAGTGGAATTCACACAAGCCAACTCACAGTGTTCTAGGCGAGAAGCAGCTGGTTGATCGGAGAGGACTTCGCCAAAACCCCATGGACGACTTGACTGCACTGGACTTGAGTGATCTTGATTTGGACAGAACCTTGGCTTCACCATGAAGAAGCTGACAGGCCTCGACAGACTGATCTGGACTCGGACAGAACCTCCTCTAGCTTCTGGACAGTTCTTCGACTTCCCGGCGCAGTATTGAGCATAACTTCGACTGATCTGAACCCATGGAACTGAACTAATCTTGGACAGTACCTCACTTGATTGTAGGAGAATATGACTGGCTTGGACGAATTGAATTCGACAGAGCTTCCACCTCACAATCGTAGAGAATTATCGATTGGACGGAACTGGCCTTCTCGATGGAGTATCGGTCTTAAGAATCGACCATACTCTTAAATTGATCACTTTCTTTTTCTCTCTCTCTCTAGCCACATTTTGAACTTGCTTTGGTGTGTTCTGGATGTCTGAAACTGAAGGGGGTGGCTGGGTATTTATAGAAAACACCAGCTAATCAGATTCAGGTTGGTGGCCGCCCGTGTGTCGCTCCGCATGTCTCCGGACGCATGCACGGCGACACCTCGTGCTCCACATGTCCTTCAGCATGGCCAGGACTCATGCAGGGCGCCACCACTCCTCCCAGATGTCAGGCTGCATGACTGGAACTCATGCAAGGCGCCACAGCATCACACACATGGCTGGCCGCATGCTTCGGTTGCATGCGTCGCGACATCTCGTGCTTGGCCGCTCCACCTCCTGCTTCTATGTGTCTGGCTGCATGGACTGCTTCCATGCACGTCTACACCTCCTCCTTGTGTTGATATTGAGCTTGTTAGATGGTTGACACCACGTTCTGAACCCATGCAACAAGCCACCTCGAGCTTCTCGATCCATTCGCCTGATTTCGATCACTCCGATGAATTTTCGTCCCGCGATCAATCCCAAATATTTTTCTACAGCCTCTCTTATGCTCAGAACAATTTTAATAAACTCCACGTGATCTCTGAAGTTGAGGGAAAATATGTCCTGAGCCTCCGGCTTCCTCGAAAAATTTCATAATACCGAAATTAGGGTTTTCGTCCAATTTCGGGTTTTCCCGTCGTGCTTTAATCCCGTCGTGCTTGCTTCCCGTCGTGCTTAATTCCCATCATGTTTCCAATGTCTTCGAAATAATATTCTGCTGATACGAAGTTTTGCGGAAAACTTCGTGCTGAAGAAACGTCATTCTTCCAAAACGTCGAGCTTCTAAACCGTCGTGCTTCCAAAAATGTTATGCTTCGAAAACGTCCGTCTCATCAATCTAAGACATCTTCTAACTATGGTCGAGCAACTTATTTGACTCATAGTTAACTCACGATCACTTCTTCGCCCACTTCGTACTTTAAAACTTCTCGATCGCCCGCGACTCGACCACCACAAAGATACTCGACCATTCTCTCTCCTTTTTTTTTGTTTTTTTTTAACGGGTTTCTTCATTCTCCCCCCCCCTTAATAGAATTCGTCATCGAATTGCGATGTTGCTCGTCTTCACAACATTCTCCACTTGTCTCCATAACCTCTTTACTCTGTCCACCACGGTTCCTTGAGTGTCCTCTTCAAGCCCTCCACAATCGTCTTCATATCTCCTGACTTGAATGATCACTGAGTCATCCTCTTTCTTTTACTCTGACATAACACACTCATTGCCCTGATACGATCTTGTCCATGCTCGTTCTTGATTACTCCAACCATTTTCTCGATCTTTGTTTTCCCAACTAATGATGAAGTCCTTTCCCAACAAAGTTTTGTTTCCTCCCATCTGTCCAGTCCATACCACTGTCCAGTTCTCTGAATCTCTCTCTCCTCTTTCGCTTCGGGTTTGGGTTTGGCCTTGAACTCCCTCCACTTTAAGGGTTTCATCCCTTAAAGTTCCGATCAACAAACACACTTACTCGCTGCAACTCATAAGAACACCTCACATGCAAGTTAGTAGACAATTAATCAAATAATCTACTAACCCAGCAAATACTAACAATTCAACCTAACCGCAATTCTAACCAGCAACCTAACAGTTCTAGATTCCACTATCTCAAATTCTAATTCCTAAAACCAAAAATCCTATCGCTGGACGTGACCGGTTTCCCTAATGCCTTTTGTGACTCTTTTTGACTCGATAAATATTTAAAACCGATTAAATCATGAGTTCTGGAAGCATGGACGAAACCATGCTCTGATACCACCTCTGTAACACCCCCGAACCGTCCTAAGCATAGGTCGACCCACCGGCCAACAATCAAACAAGAACATGACCGACGGACGACCCACACCAAGGGTTGGAGATGAAAGGCCAACCGGCCAGCCAACAATCAAAAAAGAACATGACTGACCGTTCAATCCAACAACATGGTTCGGAAGCGCTATGTGACGGGCTAGGGACAATCCGGTCAGAGTCACAAACTTTACTTCACGACCTCGACCAGTTCATCCACTAACTCGTCCCGCTACGTCAAGGCACAAGGCTTTGCAACCCGGCCAAGAGTTAGCGTTTTCTGTTAGAACGAGGCCTAAGGCTTTTCAACCCGTACTACAACCTAACGTTGTGTTAGACCGAACTAGTCAAATATCAGAGTACTCATGAAGCGCATATAAAACATTTACTTTATTGATTCGAGAAATATCCATACATTGAATAATTCGAGACTGAGCCCGGCCTAATGCCAAATCGAGCCAACAAAACACATAACTCAATACCGTTTACAAAAGGCATGAAAATCTACACCGGCGGTCCTAACGTCCAGCACCAACCTATCCGATCATCCTTACCTAAAGCGACCTGAAAAAAAGGACAACAGAGTTGGATGAGTAACCTAATGTTACTCAGTGAGCTGGCGGCCTCTACCCGCAACCTAGACTCTAACCCAGACAACCCAAAATAACAATAAATCTAGCCCTAGCATGCAATAAAAGCTAAGGCTAAGCAAACCGTTACTGAGTTAGATTTGGCCTCCTGCCATGATCTAACTTCAAGTAACATGAACCTGCAAGAAAACAAGTCAACAACCAATCCTTAGTTAACCATATATACGCCTGAGTTCAGTACTCATGTAGTGTTAGACACTTAGACTATACAAGTATCATTAGTCAATCAACCAACAATCAAACAAGAACATGATCGGCCAACCAATGATACCGCATAGCTTTAATATCCACCACCCTTCACAAGCAGTCACTCAAACACATATAGGCCAACGTCAGGCCTACAATAACCAAATACACACCAAGCGTAATCCGGTACCTAAACCAGACTTAGGTCTTAATGCCAGAACCTGCAAGTAAATCAATCAACCACAATCACAATAATAACTATGAGTATCTGCGACTTGATCTAACTCGTAACACCGTATATCGATGCTACATTACTCAAGGGTTCCATAACCCTCTACGACACACTAAGACAACACTCTAACCTGGGCCCTGGTGACTTCGTGTTCCTCCTCTCTATCGGCAATATCCTATCTTCCTACCACAAAGGCCTGAAGAAGGAACTTTCAACCGACCGCGGCCCTCAGTTATTCGGGTCACCGCGCGACAGCCCACAGTCCTTCAGGTCACTGCCACATTACACCGTCGTGTAATACCCAGCCATAGTACATGACACCGTTCGTCTGAGTCTTCCCGATCCAGCGAATAAGGGGTTTCCTTGAACCCGCTGGGTACGAGGCCGAGGAAACACTAATCACCCCTACACAAGCCTAGTATGGGCGGGTTTCGCACATACTGTCGGCACACTCACAACAAAACAAACTCAATCTAGCTAACCTAAATCCAAAGTTCCAGATCCTAACTAGACACTCGACTCCACAAGACTAACCATGCAACAAGCCACCTCGAGCTTCTCGGTCCATTCGCCTGATATCGATCACTCCGGTGAATTTTCGTCCTGCGATCAATCCCAAATATTTTTCTACAGCCTCTCTTATGCTCAGAAATTTTTTAATAAACTCCACTTGATCTCTGAAGTTGAGGGAAAATATGTCCTGAGCCTCCGGCTTCCTCGAAAAATTTCATAATACCGAAATTAGGGTTTTCGTCCAATTTTGGATTTTTCCCGTCGTGCTTCAATCCCGTCGTGCTTGCTTCCCATCATGCTTGCTTCCCATCGTGCTTAATTCCCATCATGTTTCCAATGTCTTCGAAATAATATTCCGCTGATACGAAGTTTTGCGGAAAACTTCGTGCTGAAGAAACGTCATTCTTCCAAAACGTCGAGCTTCTAAACCGTCGTGCTTCCAAAAATGTTATTCTTCGAAAACGTCCGTCTCATCAATCTAAGACATCTTCTAACTATGGTCGAGCAACTTATTCGACTCATAGTTAACTCACGATCACTTCTTCGCCCACTTCGTACTTCAAAACTTCTCGATCGCCCACCCGTTTTTATACATGGTATATAAAGGTTTTAAGATGTATTAATCATGTTTTAGAGTCTTTTCAAAGCAATTACAGGTTTATTCACCTAATGGAAGGAAATGATACTTTTGGGACATTTTGGAATGCTTTTACGCAAGGAAAATAGATCGACGCTTGAAGAGCAACATCGGTCGATCATAATCACTTACCATCGAGCGGCAAACATACATGTGCATCGATCGATGCCCAGTCACACGAATGAAATCGCAAATTAAAAGATTTCATTTTCCAGAAGATCTATTATTTGCAATTTAAGTCTCTAGCCGCCTGTTAGGCTATATGTAATAGGGTTTTGTATCATTTTAGGTAGACACTTGCAAAAGACCTAGTTTAGAGAGGGATGATTTTGGCTACCATTAGAAGAGCTAAGGATCTGAGAGATAGATCTGAGACTGCAAAACAGAGAAGATCTTGAACTCCTTTATTTCTATTACTCTATCTATTTGTGTTCTATGTTTCATTTGAGTTTATTTCACACCATCATGACTTTGTCTCTCATGAATATGTTTGAGTAAACCAATTGTTAGATTTAGGTTTCTCACCATGGTTGAAATTATGTACTGCTAATATGACTATTAAAAAGGTGTTTTGATTGTTCTTTCATTGCTTGTGAACTTAATGCTAAAATTGAGATTGATCACCTTCATTTTAGATCTAAGGATTAATTGAGTCCAACTAACCGTTTCCCCTCAATACCTGAACCCACTTGCGTGATCTAACCAGCTCAGGCGCAACGACAGTTGGTCTGAGAAGGTTAGAGAACAAGTTAAACCTGTTTGCAAAGCTCGCTAGAATAACCATCGATCGACGCAATTATCGTTCTGTCGGTCGATTGTTACAAAGGTTTATCGGTCGATGTACATCAAGTCACATCGATCGACACTCTCTCGAGATGAAAATACGACAGTTGAGATCCGAGATCTAGCGAAGATAACCTATCCGGTTAAATCATTGTTTAGTTAAAAAACCATCAAACCCTTTAGTCTAAACTAAGTGCATACATTTCATACCTGAAAATTACCTGAATCTAGCTGCTTTCCCATTCTTGAAACCACTTCAATTCAATCTATTGAATCACTATTGTTTTCGATTTATCATTTACTGCTTTTAAAACTATTAAAACCTTTTAGTCCATCTTAATTTCTAATTAGTTAAGTCTGTTGAGTAATCCTAGAGTCTCTGTGGATTCAATCCCTAAGTACTACATCTGAACCTCTTTTGATGAGAGTAACACTCTTTAGGGTAATTTGAGTGATATCAAATTTGGCGCCGTTGCCGGGGACTCTTTCTTATTACCATTAGATTTAATTTAGAATTTAGTATAGACTTATTACGAAAAACTTGCTAAAGTTTTCTTTCTTAATCTGTTATGCAGACACAAAGAATGGAGAACACAGAGCGCGACCAACCATCGATCGACGGAGACACGTTTCCATCGAGCGACGTTGAGTCAGAAGAAGCGACCGATACGAAGCTGCCAACATCGATCGATACCGTCCAGCCGGAAGCAGGTAAGTTTTCTCTTACCAAGCCCGCTAATGAGACAGTAGTCCACACTGAACTAAATGGTCAAACGAGCAATGAAGCTAGCCAAACTAAACAGGGGACTGAAATCCCTTTTAAGGAAAATTCCACCTTAACTAAAGGTGAAGTTATAAAATTGTCCATACAAGACTACCTTGATCCTGGTAAGACCTATTCCAATAGGTCCGCTATCAAAATACCAGGAGACGATACCAAGAAATCTAAGTTTAACGCAGATTATTACCGCATGGTTCGTCAAAACCCATTCTGTGGATCCCTCCCAGAGCACCCACAAGATCACATTGAAACTTTGGAAGAATTAATACCAGATGAATATGATCGTTGCAAACTATTCTCGTTCTCCCTAGAAGGAGAAGCCCTCAGGTGGTTAAACTGTTTAGCAGCATGATCACTCACTTGTTGGGAAGAGATTAGAAGTGCCTTCCTTAGAGAATTTTTCACTGATGAATGCTACTGGGAAGTAAGAAAGCAAATTTCTACATTTCGCCAAGGTCCACGCGAATCGTTTAAAAATGCCTGGGGAAGATTCATAGGCTATGAACTTGAATGTCCCCATCATGGTTATTCAGAACCACAACTTCTTAACATCTTTTATGGAGGTGTTAACTTGAGCTATAAAACCACACTCGATGCAGCGAGTGATGGAAATTTCATCACTAGGAATCCCGAAGAAGCTAGAAGTCTTATCAAGAATATGACAACGGGAAGATCCTATGAAAAGATGGATGAAGAGATAGAAAAAGCCACAAATCCAAAAGACAATTCTGATTTGATAGAAATTAAGAATTCCCTTAAATCCCTTCTTTCCTTTCTTCAAAACAAATACCGATCTGATATAGCTCAGATCGACGACAACGCTTTGTCTGACACCGATGATTATTTGGATGAAGGAACGAACTGTTCCGATCTCTATGCTGTGCTTAATGTCGATAGCTTTACCCAAGCTTATGACACTGCTGTAAAATCACGTACCGGAAGAGGGCAACCGTAAGACAAAATCGGAGTTTTACGGAAAAATAAATATAGTTTACGGAGAATTAATGGAAAAAGCAGATTCTTTGGGAGAACTAATCCGAAAATTAGAAGGTCAAGTAGCCGAGATTGCGACTGCCATAAAAAGAGATGTCGGATGTCTTCCCGGAAGAACTGATTTAAACCCGAGACGTCAAGTCAGTGCCATAATGCTGCGCAGCGGGAAAAACCTCGCAGCAGATACGAGGAATAACACAGATGTTGGAAAACCTAACGACACTGACAAGACCGGAAAAAACAAATCTCATCCTATTCTTCTTAACGATCTTGACCCAAATCCATCTCAAGAGAACCGGAAAACCACCGCTGAAAAGGCTAAGGAAAAGGCAATAGACTTAGAATTAGAAGAAGATACAGAGATTGAGGACGAAATCGATCGACAGTACGGAACTGACGTCAATCGACCAGAAAGACCTACCATCGATCGACAACCTGAAAAACCCGTCGATCGACGGTCTACTCAACCGAAACCATAATTGAAAGAGTCTATAGTACTTTACCCCCTTTTCCTCCTAAAACGCAAACTAAGAAATCATTAGAAAACGCGACCTGCAAGAAAGCCTTAGATAAGATTTCTGTTGAAATGTCCCTTAGTGATGCTATAAAAATAGCACCTTCGATTAAGAAGCATATAAAGGACATGACATCTCCAAACTACCCAATTGCAGAACATAAAGTTATGATGATTTCAGAAGAAGTAAGTGCTATGATTAAAGGAGAAACTCCAACAAAGAGACCAGGTCCTGGTAGTTTTGTCCTAGATTGTAAAATAGAAAACATACGCTTTCCTAGATCATTATGTGACCTCGGTTCTAGCGTGAACCTTATGCCTTACTCTGTTGCAGTAACTTTAGGATATAAAGAGTTTATGCCAACTCCGATCACCCTGGTCTTAGCTGATAAATCTATTAGGGTACCCGAAGGAATTCTCGAAGATGTTCCCATAAAGATTAATGATTGCATCGTGCCTACGGATTTTGTTGTGTTAAAATACAGACAAGAACCCAAAGACCCCCTCATTCTGGGTCGGCCATTCCTAGCTACAGCTGGAGCAATCATTGACGTCAAAGAAGGACGAATTAATTTGAACATAGGGGATATCTCGATGACTTTTGATATGGAAAAACTGATTAAGCGACCCCTAATAGATGACCAGGCCTTCTACGTGGAAAAGGTTTCTGAGGATGAAAAAGACTCTTTCCTAAACATGTGTTCAGACAACCCCTTAGAAGACGCCCTTAACCACGTGGGAAATGATATTTTCAGCATATCAGATAGGACAGAAGATTACATGCGACTAATGGACGCTAGCATCGAAGTTGCAAACGTAGAAGAAAATGACGACTCAGAAGTTGTCATTGATCGATACCTATGAGATACCATCGATCGACAACCTCCCTCGCAATCAAATTGGTCTAAAGATAAAGCACCAAAAGTAGAATTAAAACCTCTACCCAGCGGTCTTAAGTACGCTTACCTTTATGACCAGTCCTACCCTCTTATCGTAAACGCCAATCTCACTAGCGGAGAACTTGCTTTATTGCTAAATAAATTACGCAAGTACAGGAAAGCGATCGGGTATTCTCTCGATGACATTCCTGGAATCTTTCCCGATGTTTGCATGCATCGGATCAACTTGGAAACACTAAAACGTCAATAGAGCAGCAAAGGAGATTGAATCCGAATCTGAAGGAAGTAGTTAAAAAAGAAATTATAAAACTCCTTGATGCTGGAGTTATTTACCCTATTTCGGATAGAAAATGGGTAAGCCCCGTACATGTTGTACCCAAAAAGGGAGGTATCACTGTATTGAAGAATGAAAAGGATGAACTCATTCCGACTCGTACCGTTACTGGTCATAGGATGTGTATTGATTATAGGAAATTGAATGCCCCTACTAGGAAAGACCATTTTCCCCTTCCCTTTATTAATCAGATGCTGGAGAGATTAGCTAATCACCAGTATTACTGTTTTCTTGATGGATATTCTGGATTTTTCCAAATTCCTATACACCCGGATGATCAAGAAAAGACAACGTTTACATGCCCCTATGGAACTTTCGCATATCGCAGAATGCCATTTGGTCTTTGTAACGCCCCCGCCACTTTCCAACGTTGCATGATGTCAATCTTTACAGATATGATCGAGGACTTCATGGAAGTATTCATGGATGACTTTTCAGTCTACGGATCAGATTTTAAGAGTTGCCTCGATAATTTATGCAAAGTATTAGAAAGATGCGAAGAAAAGAACCTTGTCCTCAACTGGGAAAAATGCCATTTCATGGTTAACGATGGAATAGTGTTAGGACATAGGGTTTCTGCTGCTGGTATAGAGGTAGATAGATCTAAGATTGAAGTAATGACCAGTTTACCTCCACCCAAAACTGTTAAAGACGTGCGAAGTTTTCTCGGACACGCCGGATATTACAGGAGATTTATACTGGACTTCAGCAAAATCGCTAGACCTCTAAATAACCTTTTATGCAAGGATATTATATGGATCCCGTACTTTAAAAAAAAATATTCTTTATATATCAATCAAAAGCATCTTACAAAATTTGTTATAAATTAACCTCAAAGTTTTCGGTCAACAAATCTTATACATAAGATATATCAAAATGACTTTGCAAGGATAATAAAACTACCGCTGGCTAATGCTGTTCCTTCCCGTCCTAGAGTAAGGTCTCCCGCCTATTGGTTACCTGCATCACAAATGAGTCATGAGTAACTAGTTTACTCAGTGAGCCTACTCCCGCACCCCAATATATATTAATAATATCTCAAGCAATCAATTCATTTGCATGCAGTGGAAATATATTCCATATCTGGATATTTATATATAAGGAATATTCTTCCATCATTGTGAATCTAATCATATACCTCACTTCATATTCTCGTCTTTCATATCATTCATATAATCATATATATATATATACCAGACTCGAGAAACCCAAAGGCTAAACGAGTCTAGCAAGTTAGCATCACCATCATCGCCATCAGATATTCAAAAATTGAACATCTAACGCTGCATGCAGTTACACGGCCTCCAGGGTGCGACCCCATCATCGTGTCTTCGTGACCTTGTTCCATATCGCAGGACAAATTCACGGTAATCATCATTCATACGGGAATATTTTGGAAGACAGATTTATAATAAGACTGCACATGATTAATACTTCCATACTTAATTATATTTAATGCTATACATATGTATTAGTTCTTCAGAACAAGTACTAAGGTTTGGAATAAACCTCTATGATCATTCATAAATATTTAATAAGTGTTTACACTAAGTAAAC